>NC_090174.1:1690830-1973330 GCF_024679245.1 Pseudorasbora parva
GGGGAAAATAACTCAAAATGAAGAGAGTTTTTGATTAAAATAAGATAAATAATCTGCCAATGGGGTGAGAAAAATACTTATTTCTGATTGAAATCTTGTTTCCGAACAGAGTTAAGGTGCCTGTTTTAAGCAAAAACTCTCTTCATTTAGATTTTTTCCCCCAGAAAACAAGCAAATATCTGATGTCATTTCTAGCAAATGAATCTTAATTTAAGAATATTTAGATATTTGGACTGGAAAAAAAAAACTAAATAAGAAGAGCACTTTTTGCAGTGTTAGAAAACCTCACTGGGGACTTTTGGAAATAATGTCGCCAAACATCTAATATTGCGGTGCAGAAGTTGAATCTGCTGGATTGTGTATTAGCGCACACACACACCTGGTTAAGCTGCGAGTGTTTAGGCCTTCTCATCCTCACCTGTTTCTCATCCACTGCCTTAATGAGACCTGCAGACTCGGATTGTATTTGATATTGTGTGTTCTCAGCAGTATTGTGTGTGTGTGTGTGTGTGTGTGTGTGTGTTACTGACAGTATTCCCAGTGCCGCTGTATTTTTGACCTTCTTAATCGCAAGTGCATTTCGGTTGGGCTTTATATGGCGTTTCTCATTGAGCTGCGGACACACATTAGGGCTTAAACGCTGCAAAAATGCTTTCATACTTAGTATTTTTGTCTTGTTTATAGTCAAAATATCTAACAATTCTGACATTAAGAAACATTTACTAGACAAGTCAAATTATTTTCTTGTTTTGGGGAAAAATAACTCAAAATGAAGAGAGTTTTTGCTTAAATAAGATAAATAATCTGCCAATGGGGTGAGAAAAATAATCTTAATTCAAACAGAAAACAAGATTATTTTTCTCACCCCATTGGTAAATCTTATTTTAAACTCTCTTCATTTTGAGTTATTTTTCCGCAAAACAAGACAATTACTTTTGCTTGTCTAGTAAATACTTCTTGTTTTAAGAATTTTTAGATGTTTGGACTCGAAACAAGACAAAAATACTGAGTAAGAAGAGCATTTTTGTGCAGTGAAGGATTAGTTCACTTTAAAATGGAAATTTCCTGATCATTTCCTCACCCCGGTCTCATCCCAGATGTTCACGTCTTTCTTTCTTTCTTCAGTGGAAAAGAAATGACGTTTTTTTTGTTGAGGAAAACATTCCAGGATTTTTCTCCTCATAATGGCCTTCAATGGGAACCGACGGCTGAAGGTCCAGATCAATGAGGAAGAGCTTCAGAGACTCTGATGATCCAGAGGAGTAGAGTCTGATCCTGACTAACCATCACACAAAAAACAAAAAACACGCAACTTCTGTGTTGTTTTTCTTCACGGCGTATGACATCACATTGGAAAAGTAGGTGGAAGTGCCGAAAAACTCCATCTCATGTTCTCCTCCAACTTTAAAAGTGTTCGTCATCGTTGTCTTTCCTTTATTTGTGTAAAGTACGCCTGTGCAATATATCGAAATATCTCAAATGTACATATCGCAACGGCACGCAATATCTGAATGATTCTAATAGGCTACTTCAACATTGTGAAAAGTGTCCGTTTAGGTCGAGGCATAGCAGAGAATAGACTGCGCACACGACTATTACTGATGGGACTTGTTTGATGTTAAAAAGAGTTATTAAACACAATAATTTATGACAAACAATAACTTGCAGTCTCGCGCTGTCTGACACACACACACACCGAAATGTGAACGATTTGGGACATAAACTCCTGGTCACTTTTAGAAGTTGTAGCATTGCTTTCTTTTCCCAGAAAGAATGTGAAATAAAAATGGTTTCATTCTCATTAAAAAAAAAAAAAAATTAATAGATTTACACACTAATTGCAAGAATTGTATTGCATATCGAATATCACATTATATTGTACACACATATATATATACACTTTTTAACCTCAGATGCTCGACTTCGGTGTTCTTCTTCACAACGTGTGACATCACGTCGGAAAGGTCACATGACGGAGGTGCCGAGTGTTTATATATATATATAATTTTAGTAAACCTGTGATGGTTAGTCTGGATCAGACTCTACTCCTCTGGATCATCAGAGTCTCTGAAGCTCTTCCTCATTGATCTGGACCTTCAGCCGTCGGTTCCCATTGAAGGCCATTATGAGGAGAAAAATCCTGGAATGTTCTCCTCAACAAAACTTCATTTCTTTTCCACTGAAGAAAGAAAGAAAGACGTGAACATCGGGGATGAGACCGGGGTGAGGAAATGATCAGGAAATTTCCATTTTAAAGTGAACTAATCCTTCAACTTCTCTCCATTTCTCTCCGTCTCTTTCGAATTCGAAGATATTGTAACAGATGTATTTATTAAAAAGTGTTGAGAAATATCTGTAAAAAAATAATAAATGTGAATAGACTTTCAAGTATTATTAATCGTGGGAAAATAAGCGTGTGTGAAGGTTGATGGAGATTTCAGGTCACTTTCATTGATCGAGTCGACTGAAGCTGCTCTCAGTTTTCCTCTGAGTCTGTAGTTTGAGTTGTTTTATTCGCTCAATTGCTGCCAATGATCAGCAGACTCATGTTTTAGAAGCATTAAAAAGTGGAACCGTTTTGGAGGGAATTAAAGTACTTCTTTCACTGCCATCTTGTGCTAAAAATAAGCAAAGGCCATGGAAATGTTTCTTTTGTTTTTTAGTATTTGCTTTAAAAAGCTAAACAGCTGATTCATATTGATTAATATGTTTCTGCGGATGCATGATGCTTGTTACTAAAACTAGCCGTCATTTATAATACTTAGAAAATATTGAAAATATGTACTACATTCATAATGATGTGTTGATGAGGTTAAATACAGAACTGTATTAGTTACGGATGAAGAGTACACTGTAAAAAATGCTCAGTCATTTTGTCTTGTTTTTAGTCTAAATATCTAACAAATCTTAAATCAAGATGCCTTTACTAGATCAGTAAAATGAAAGATATTTTTGCTTGTTTTCTGGGGGACAATATCAAAATGAAGTGAGTTTTTGCTTAAAACAAGCTAAACGAGGTGAGAAAATGTATCTTAGTTCTGAACAAGAAACAAGATTTCAATCAATATTTTCCCCAGAAAAAAAGCAAAAATATCTTGTCATTTTACTGATCTAGTAAAAGCATCTTGATTTAAGAATTGTTAGATGTTTAGACTGGAAACAAGACAAAAGAACTAAATAAGAAGAGCGTTTTTGCAGCGTAAATATGGTTTAACAGATTACGTGCTAGAATAATCTCCTCTCTGTGTTATGAAGTACTGTAATATGGTGTGAATGTGTGTGAAAGTCTTTGAAAATCCACTGCCCCAATGTACATAACTGTTTTATATTTATTTTCTGTTCATGGACATGGGAATGATTCCCTTGCTTTTAATAAAAATGTTTATGAAAATTACATCAAGCGCTTCTTCTTCAACAGAGACATATTGTTGTGCAAATCCATTCGGGCACTTCAGGCACTCTCCTAAAGCTCATTTTAATATTTTCTTAAGTGCGATTACAATCCAAAGGTATAATGAACATGCACTGAAAATGCTGTAGGGAATACGGGAACGTCGATATATCACAGGAAGCGGAGAGAGGCAAATTTACCCAGAAGTCACTGTACATCATTCGCAGTTTGAGTAAAATAAAGGAGGATAAAATGAGTTTAATCAGTCTCAGGTTTGGTTCGTATGCAGTTGTTCGCAGATATAAAGTGAGCATGACTCAAAAGTTACATAGTAACAATAATGATGAGTGCAGTAATATAAGAGGAAATTCCGGGTCTCACCAGCTATCCTGAAAACTTTCTATTCAGGGGCGATAGAAAGTTTACTGAGCGTGGTATGGTAACAGCACCAGTCACGACTGCAAAGCCCTGCAAAGAGTGGTGCGCTTGTCCGAGCGCATCTCAGGGTCAGCTCTCCCGTCTCTGCAGGACATCTACATCAAACGATGCAGAGGCAGAGCTACAAAAATCATCAAGGACATTAATCACCCGGCCAACCCCCACTTCACCCGGCTGCCTTCTGGTAAGCGCTTCCGTAGCCTGATGGCCAAAACTGAGAGACTCAGGAGGAGTTTCTTCCCACAGGCCATCAGACTCCTGAACGCTGTCACTTAACTACATGTGACTTCACCTCACTTCAGTATTAACAAACTCACATACTGATATTGCACTGCACTTTATTCTTGTGTTCATGTAACTACTCATTATAATGCTGTTTGCACATTACACTCCTGCACTTCTGTTATCCACAGATTTATTTTTATAGTCTCCAGTTTACTTTATCTCACTTATTTTATTCCACATCTCTTATTTCTTTTACTTGATTTATTCATAATTCTACATATGTATATTAGATAGATAGAAGATTAGATAGATAGAAGTTTATGACAGAAGTACACTGCAACGTAATTTGTTTCTTGGAGCAAGCCTCCGGGCTGCAGCTATTTACCAGCGCTGCCACACGCTCTCCGAAGAAAAAAAATGCAGATTTTGCAAAGCATAGCATACGTACATACATAAGAAACACAACATAACATAACACAGCACACGTGGTCACGTGATGGAATTTTTTGTTTGGATTGGGTAAGGGAGGAAGGGAGGGAAGATATATATATATAGCACCTTATCCTATTCCTATTTTATCCTATCACTATTTTATAATTTATTGTGCTTTTTTTGTTAATTGTTATTTGCTGTCCATGGAGCGGACCTGTTTACATTTCACTGCCGGTTGTATTCTGTATAACTGTGTATGTGACAAATAAAACTCTTGAACTCTTGAACTTGAACTTGAAGACAGACGATAGAAAGACTTTATTTCAATGACTATGCACTATATTGCCAAAAGTATTGTGCCGCTCCTCCAGATCCCTGAGTTCAGGTGTTCAGTCTCTTCATGGCCACAGGTGTATAACTCCAGCTCTCGGCCTGCAGACGCTTCTACACACATTAGTGAAAGAATGGGTCGCTCTCAGGAGCTCAGTGAACTCAAGCGTGGGGCCGTGATAGGCTGACACCTGTGCAATAAGTCCATTCCTGACATTTCCTCACTACTAAATATTCCACGCTCAACTGTTAGTGGGATTAGAACAAAGTGGAAGCCATTGGGAACAACAGCAACTCAGCCACGAAGTGTTAAATCCCAGAGCGGGGTCAGCGCATGCTGAGGGTCACAGTGCGCAGAAGTCTCCAACTTTCTGCAGAGTCAACAGCTCCAGACCTCCAGACTTCTGTGGCCTTCAGATGAGCACAAGAACAGCGTAGAGAATAATAGTTACTTTGTTATACTTTGAAACGGGAAAGCAACTCCAAGAACAAAGTAATAATCAGTCCTCATTTCCTATTTTTTCACTGTATCTAATAGTGTAAAACAACATGTCCATCCTGTTGTGTTGATTTATACTGGACATGAAAATGATAGCTTTTTCCTTTCCATGAAAATTCTTTCTAAATGTAAATCTTCTGCTAGTGTGTTGTTCTTTAATTGGCTTTACGAGCTTAAAACTTTGTAAATTAAAGTGGTGTTTGTTCCCCTCTTGTTTCATGTAGTTACGGGGTAAGTGTGAATCTGCGGCTGTAAATTAAAGTGGTGTTTGTTCTCCTCTTGTTTCATGTAGTTACAGGGTAAGTGTGAATCTGCGGCTGTATATTAAAGTGGTGTTTGTTCTCCTCTTGTTTCATGTAGTTACGGGGTAAGTGTGAATCTGCCGCTGTATATTAAAGTGGTGTTTGTTCTCCTCTTGTTTCATGTAGTTACAGGGTAAGTGTGAATCTGCCGCTGTATATTAAAGTGGTGTTTGTTCCCCTCTTGTTTCATGTAGTTACAGGGTAAGTGTGAATCTGCGGCTGTAAATTAAAGTGGTGTTTGTTCCCCTCTTGTTTCATGTAGTTACAGGGTAAGTGTGAATCTGCGGCTGTAAATTAAAGTGGTGTTTGTTCCCCTCTTGTTTCGTGTAGTTACAGGGTAAGTGTGAATCTGCCGCTGTATATTAAAGTGGTGTTTGTTCCCCTCTTGTTTCGTGTAGTTACGGGGTAAGTGTGAATCTGCGGCTGTAAATTAAAGTGGTGTTTGTTCTCCTCTTGTTTCATGTAGTTACAGGGTAAGTGTGAATCTGCGGCTGTAAATTAAAGTGGTGTTTGTTCCCCTCTTGTTTCATGTAGTTACAGGGTAAGTGTGAATCTGCCGCTGTATATTAAAGTGGTGTTTGTTCTCCTCTTGTTTCATGTAGTTACAGGGTAAGTGTGAATCTGCGGCTGTAAATTAAAGTGGTGTTTGTTCTCCTCTTGTTTAATGTAGTTACAGGGTAAGTGTGAATCTGCGGCTGTAAATTAAAGTGGTGTTTGTTCTCCTCTTGTTTCATGTAGTTACAGGGGAAGTGTGAATCTGCCGCTGTATATTAAAGTGGTGTTTGTTCTCCTCTTGTTTCATGTAGTTACAGGGTAAGTGTGAATCTGCCGCTGTATATTAAAGTGGTGTTTGTTCTCCTCTTGTTTCATGTAGTTACAGGGTAAGTGTGAATCTGCTGCTGTAAATTAAAGTGGTGTTTGTTCTCCTCTTGTTTCATGTAGTTACAGGGTAAGTGTGAATCTGCCGCTGTATATTAAAGTGGTGTTTGTTCTCCTCTTGTTTCATGTAGTTACAGGGGAAGTGTGAATCTGCCGCTGTATATTAAAGTGGTGTTTGTTCTCCTCTTGTTTCATGTAGTTACAGGGTAAGTGTGAATCTGCTGCTGTAAATTAAAATGGTGTTTGTTCTCCTCTTGTTTCATGTAGTTACAGGGTAAGTGTGAATCTGCCGCTGTATATTAAAGTGGTGTTTGTTCTCCTCTTGTTTCATGTAGTTACAGGGTAAGTGTGAATCTGCCGCTGTATATTAAAGTGGTGTTTGTTCTCCTCTTGTTTCATGTAGTTACAGGGGAAGTGTGAATCTGCGGCTGTAAATTAAAGTGGTGTTTGTTCCCCTCTTGTTTCATGTAGTTACAGGGTAAGTGTGAATCTGCCGCTGTATATTAAAGTGGTGTTTGTTCTCCTCTTGTTTCATGTAGTTACAGGGGAAGTGTGAATCTGCGGCTGTAAATTAAAGTGGTGTTTGTTCTCCTCTTGTTTCATGTAGTTACAGGGGAAGTGTGAATCTGCGGCTGTATATTAAAGTGGTGTTTGTTCTCCTCTTGTTTCATGTAGTTACAGGGGAAGTGTGAATCTGCGGCTGTAAATTAAAGTGGTGTTTGTTCCCCTCTTGTTTCATGTAGTTACAGGGTAAGTGTGAATCTGCCGCTGTATATTAAAGTGGTGTTTGTTCTCCTCTTGTTTCATGTAGTTACAGGGGAAGTGTGAATCTGCGGCTGTAAATTAAAGTGGTGTTTGTTCTCCTCTTGTTTCATGTAGTTACTGGGGAAGTGTGAATCTGCGGCTGTAAATTAAAGTGGTGTTTGTTCCCCTCTTGTTTCATGTAGTTACAGGGTAAGTGTGAATCTGCCGCTGTATATTAAAGTGGTGTTTGTTCTCCTCTTGTTTCATGTAGTTACAGGGGAAGTGTGAATCTGCGGCTGTAAATTAAAGTGGTGTTTGTTCTCCTCTTGTTTCATGTAGTTACAGGGTAAGTGTGAATCTGCCGCTGTATATTAAAGTGGTGTTTGTTCTCCTCTTGTTTCATGTAGTTACAGGGGAAGTGTGAATCTGCGGCTGTAAATTAAAGTGGTGTTTGTTCTCCTCTTGTTTCATGTAGTTACTGGGGAAGTGTGAATCTGGGGCTGTAAATTAAAGTGGTGTTTGTTCCCCTCTTGTTTCGTGTAGTTACAGGGTAAGTGTGAATCTGCGGCTGTAAATTAAAGTGGTGTTTGTTCCCCTCTTGTTTCATGTAGTTACAGGGTAAGTGTGAATCTGCTGCTGTATATTAAAGTGGTGTTTGTTCCCCTCTTGTTTCATGTAGTTACAGGGTAAGTGTGAATCTGCCGCTGTATATTAAAGTGGTGTTTGTTCCCCTCTTGTTTCATGTAGTTACAGGGTAAGTGTGAATCTGCCGCTGTATATTAAAGTGGTGTTTGTTCCCCTCTTGTTTCATGTAGTTACAGGGTAAGTGTGAATCTGCGGCTGTATATTAAAGTGGTGTTTGTTCCCCTCTTGTTTCATGTAGTTACAGGGTAAGTGTGAATCTGCTGCTGTAAATTAAAGTGGTGTTTGTTCCCCTCTTGTTTCATGTAGTTACAGGGTAAGTGTGAATCTGCCGCTGTATATTAAAGTGGTGTTTGTTCTCCTCTTGTTTCATGTAGTTACAGGGTAAGTGTGAATCTGGGGCTGTAAATTAAAGTGGTGTTTGTTCTCCTCTTGTTTCATGTAGTTACAGGGTAAGTGTGAATCTGCGGCTGTAAATTAAAGTGGTGTTTGTTCTCCTCTTGTTTCATGTAGTTACGGGGTAAGTGTGAATCTGCTGCTGTAAATTAAAGTGGTGTTTGTTCTCCTCTTGTTTCATGTAGTTACAGGGTAAGTGTGAATCTGGGGCTGTAAATTAAAGTGGTGTTTGTTCTCCTCTTGTTTCATGTAGTTACAGGGTAAGTGTGAATCTGGGGCTGTAAATTAAAGTGGTGTTTGTTCTCCTCTTGTTTCATGTAGTTACAGGGTAAGTGTGAATCTGGGGCTGTAAATTAAAGTGGTGTTTGTTCTCCTCTTGTTTCATGTAGTTACAGGGTAAGTGTGAATCTGGGGCTGTAAATTAAAGTGGTGTTTGTTCTCCTCTTGTTTCGTGTAGTTACGGGGTAAGTGTGAATCTGCGGCTGTAAATTAAAGTGGTGTTTGTTCCCCTCTTGTTTCATGTAGTTACAGGGTAAGTGTGAATCTGCGGCTGTAAATTAAAGTGGTGTTTGTTCCCCTCTTGTTTCATGTAGTTACAGGGTAAGTGTGAATCTGCGGCTGTAAATTAAAGTGGTGTTTGTTCTCCTCTTGTTTCATGTAGTTACGGGGTAAGTGTGAATCTGCGGCTGTAAATTAAAGTGGTGTTTGTTCTCCTCTTGTTTCATGTAGTTACAGGGGAAGTGTGAATCTGCGGCTGTATATTAAAGTGGTGTTTGTTCCCCTCTTGTTTCATGTAGTTACAGGGGAAGTGTGAATCTGCGGCTGTAAATTAAAGTGGTGTTTGTTCTCCTCTTGTTTCATGTAGTTACAGGGTAAGTGTGAATCTGGGGCTGTAAATTAAAGTGGTGTTTGTTCTCCTCTTGTTTCATGTAGTTACGGGGTAAGTGTGAATCTGCGGCTGTATATTAAAGTGGTGTTTGTTCTCCTCTTGTTTCATGTAGTTACAGGGTAAGTGTGAATCTGGGGCTGTAAATTAAAGTGGTTTTTGTTCTCCTCTTGTTTCATGTAGTTACAGGGTAAGTGTGAATCTGCGGCTGTAAATTAAAGTGGTGTTTGTTCTCCTCTTGTTTCATGTAGTTACAGGGTAAGTGTGAATCTGGGGCTGTAAATTAAAGTGGTGTTTGTTCTCCTCTTGTTTCATGTAGTTACGGGGTAAGTGTGAATCTGCGGCTGTAAATTAAAGTGGTGTTTGTTCCCCTCTTGTTTCATGTAGTTACAGGGTAAGTGTGAATCTGCGGCTGTAAATTAAAGTGGTGTTTGTTCTCCTCTTGTTTCATGTAGTTACTGGGGAAGTGTGAATCTGCGGCTGTATATTAAAGTGGTGTTTGTTCCCCTCTTGTTTCATGTAGTTACAGGGTAAGTGTGAATCTGGGGCTGTAAATTAAAGTGGTGTTTGTTCCCCTCTTGTTTCATGTAGTTACAGGGGAAGTGTGAATCTGGGGCTGTAAATTAAAGTGGTGTTTGTTCTCCTCTTGTTTCGTGTAGTTACAGGGTAAGTGTGAATCTGCGGCTGTAAATTAAAGTGGTGTTTGTTCTCCTCTTGTTTCATGTAGTTACAGGGTAAGTGTGAATCTGCGGCTGTAAATTAAAGTGGTGTTTGTTCCCCTCTTGTTTCATGTAGTTACAGGGTAAGTGTGAATCTGCCGCTGTATATTAAAGTGGTGTTTGTTCCCCTCTTGTTTCATGTAGTTACAGGGTAAGTGTGAATCTGCGGCTGTAAATTAAAGTGGTGTTTGTTCCCCTCTTGTTTCATGTAGTTACAGGGTAAGTGTGAATCTGCGGCTGTATATTAAAGTGGTGTTTGTTCCCCTCTTGTTTCATGTAGTTACAGGGTAAGTGTGAATCTGCTGCTGTAAATTAAAGTGGTGTTTGTTCCCCTCTTGTTTCGTGTAGTTACAGGGTAAGTGTGAATCTGGGGCTGTAAATTAAAGTGGTGTTTGTTCCCCTCTTGTTTCGTGTAGTTACAGGGTAAGTGTGAATCTGCGGCTGTATATTAAAGTGGTGTTTGTTCTCCTCTTGTTTCATGTAGTTACAGGGTAAGTGTGAATCTGGGGCTGTAAATTAAAGTGGTGTTTGTTCCCCTCTTGTTTCGTGTAGTTACAGGGTAAGTGTGAATCTGCGGCTGTAAATTAAAGTGGTGTTTGTTCCCCTCTTGTTTCATGTAGTTACAGGGTAAGTGTGAATCTGCGGCTGTAAATTAAAGTGGTGTTTGTTCTCCTCTTGTTTCATGTAGTTACAGGGTAAGTGTGAATCTGCGGCTGTAAATTAAAGTGGTGTTTGTTCCCCTCTTGTTTCATGTAGTTACAGGGTAAGTGTGAATCTGCCGCTGTATATTAAAGTGGTGTTTGTTCTCCTCTTGTTTCATGTAGTTACAGGGTAAGTGTGAATCTGCGGCTGTAAATTAAAGTGGTGTTTGTTCTCCTCTTGTTTCATGTAGTTACAGGGTAAGTGTGAATCTGGGGCTGTAAATTAAAGTGGTGTTTGTTCTCCTCTTGTTTCGTGTAGTTACGGGGTAAGTGTGAATCTGCGGCTGTAAATTAAAGTGGTGTTTGTTCCCCTCTTGTTTCATGTAGTTACAGGGTAAGTGTGAATCTGCGGCTGTAAATTAAAGTGGTGTTTGTTCTCCTCTTGTTTCATGTAGTTACAGGGTAAGTGTGAATCTGCGGCTGTAAATTAAAGTGGTGTTTGTTCTCCTCTTGTTTCATGTAGTTACTGGGGAAGTGTGAATCTGCGGCTGTATATTAAAGTGGTGTTTGTTCCCCTCTTGTTTCATGTAGTTACAGGGTAAGTGTGAATCTGGGGCTGTAAATTAAAGTGGTGTTTGTTCTCCTCTTGTTTCGTGTAGTTACGGGGTAAGTGTGAATCTGCGGCTGTAAATTAAAGTGGTGTTTGTTCCCCTCTTGTTTCATGTAGTTACAGGGTAAGTGTGAATCTGCCGCTGTATATTAAAGTGGTGTTTGTTCCCCTCTTGTTTCATGTAGTTACAGGGTAAGTGTGAATCTGCGGCTGTAAATTAAAGTGGTGTTTGTTCCCCTCTTGTTTCATGTAGTTACAGGGTAAGTGTGAATCTGCGGCTGTATATTAAAGTGGTGTTTGTTCCCCTCTTGTTTCGTGTAGTTACGGGGTAAGTGTGAATCTGCGGCTGTAAATTAAAGTGGTGTTTGTTCCCCTCTTGTTTCATGTAGTTACAGGGTAAGTGTGAATCTGCCGCTGTATATTAAAGTGGTGTTTGTTCCCCTCTTGTTTCATGTAGTTACAGGGTAAGTGTGAATCTGCGGCTGTAAATTAAAGTGGTGTTTGTTCCCCTCTTGTTTCATGTAGTTACAGGGTAAGTGTGAATCTGGGGCTGTATATTAAAGTGGTGTTTGTTCCCCTCTTGTTTCATGTAGTTACAGGGTAAGTGTGAATCTGCTGCTGTAAATTAAAGTGGTGTTTGTTCCCCTCTTGTTTCATGTAGTTACAGGGTAAGTGTGAATCTGCGGCTGTATATTAAAGTGGTGTTTGTTCTCCTCTTGTTTCGTGTAGTTACAGGGTAAGTGTGAATCTGCGGCTGTATATTAAAGTGGTGTTTGTTCTCCTCTTGTTTCGTGTAGTTACAGGGTAAGTGTGAATCTGGGGCTGTAAATTAAAGTGGTGTTTGTTCCCCTCTTGTTTCGTGTAGTTACAGGGTAAGTGTGAATCTGGGGCTGTAAATTAAAGTGGTGTTTGTTCCCCTCTTGTTTCGTGTAGTTACAGGGTAAGTGTGAATCTGCCGCTGTATATTAAAGTGGTGTTTGTTCCCCTCTTGTTTCATGTAGTTACAGGGTAAGTGTGAATCTGCGGCTGTAAATTAAAGTGGTGTTTGTTCCCCTCTTGTTTCATGTAGTTACAGGGTAAGTGTGAATCTGCGGCTGTATATTAAAGTGGTGTTTGTTCCCCTCTTGTTTCATGTAGTTACAGGGGAAGTGTGAATCTGGGGCTGTATATTAAAGTGGTGTTTGTTCCCCTCTTGTTTCATGTAGTTACAGGGTAAGTGTGAATCTGCGGCTGTATATTAAAGTGGTGTTTGTTCCCCTCTTGTTTCATGTAGTTACAGGGTAAGTGTGAATCTGCGGCTGTAAATTAAAGTGGTGTTTGTTCCCCTCTTGTTTCATGTAGTTACAGGGTAAGTGTGAATCTGCGGCTGTATATTAAAGTGGTGTTTGTTCCCCTCTTGTTTCATGTAGTTACAGGGTAAGTGTGAATCTGCTGCTGTAAATTAAAGTGGTGTTTGTTCCCCTCTTGTTTCGTGTAGTTACAGGGTAAGTGTGAATCTGGGGCTGTAAATTAAAGTGGTGTTTGTTCCCCTCTTGTTTCGTGTAGTTACAGGGTAAGTGTGAATCTGCGGCTGTAAATTAAAGTGGTGTTTGTTCCCCTCTTGTTTCATGTAGTTACAGGGTAAGTGTGAATCTGCGGCTGTAAATTAAAGTGGTGTTTGTTCTCCTCTTGTTTCATGTAGTTACAGGGTAAGTGTGAATCTGCGGCTGTATATTAAAGTGGTGTTTGTTCTCCTCTTGTTTCATGTAGTTACAGGGTAAGTGTGAATCTGGGGCTGTAAATTAAAGTGGTGTTTGTTCTCCTCTTGTTTCATGTAGTTACAGGGTAAGTGTGAATCTGCGGCTGTAAATTAAAGTGGTGTTTGTTCTCCTCTTGTTTCATGTAGTTACGGGGTAAGTGTGAATCTGCTGCTGTAAATTAAAGTGGTGTTTGTTCTCCTCTTGTTTCATGTAGTTACAGGGTAAGTGTGAATCTGGGGCTGTAAATTAAAGTGGTGTTTGTTCTCCTCTTGTTTCATGTAGTTACAGGGTAAGTGTGAATCTGGGGCTGTAAATTAAAGTGGTGTTTGTTCTCCTCTTGTTTCATGTAGTTACAGGGTAAGTGTGAATCTGCGGCTGTATATTAAAGTGGTGTTTGTTCCCCTCTTGTTTCATGTAGTTACAGGGTAAGTGTGAATCTGCTGCTGTAAATTAAAGTGGTGTTTGTTCCCCTCTTGTTTCATGTAGTTACAGGGTAAGTGTGAATCTGCCGCTGTATATTAAAGTGGTGTTTGTTCTCCTCTTGTTTCATGTAGTTACAGGGTAAGTGTGAATCTGGGGCTGTAAATTAAAGTGGTGTTTGTTCTCCTCTTGTTTCATGTAGTTACAGGGTAAGTGTGAATCTGCGGCTGTAAATTAAAGTGGTGTTTGTTCTCCTCTTGTTTCATGTAGTTACGGGGTAAGTGTGAATCTGCTGCTGTAAATTAAAGTGGTGTTTGTTCTCCTCTTGTTTCATGTAGTTACAGGGTAAGTGTGAATCTGGGGCTGTAAATTAAAGTGGTGTTTGTTCTCCTCTTGTTTCATGTAGTTACAGGGTAAGTGTGAATCTGGGGCTGTAAATTAAAGTGGTGTTTGTTCTCCTCTTGTTTCATGTAGTTACAGGGTAAGTGTGAATCTGGGGCTGTAAATTAAAGTGGTGTTTGTTCTCCTCTTGTTTCATGTAGTTACAGGGTAAGTGTGAATCTGCGGCTGTAAATTAAAGTGGTGTTTGTTCCCCTCTTGTTTCATGTAGTTACAGGGTAAGTGTGAATCTGCGGCTGTAAATTAAAGTGGTGTTTGTTCTCCTCTTGTTTCATGTAGTTACGGGGTAAGTGTGAATCTGCGGCTGTAAATTAAAGTGGTGTTTGTTCTCCTCTTGTTTCATGTAGTTACAGGGGAAGTGTGAATCTGCGGCTGTATATTAAAGTGGTGTTTGTTCCCCTCTTGTTTCATGTAGTTACAGGGGAAGTGTGAATCTGCGGCTGTAAATTAAAGTGGTGTTTGTTCTCCTCTTGTTTCATGTAGTTACTGGGGAAGTGTGAATCTGCGGCTGTAAATTAAAGTGGTGTTTGTTCCCCTCTTGTTTCATGTAGTTACAGGGTAAGTGTGAATCTGCCGCTGTATATTAAAGTGGTGTTTGTTCTCCTCTTGTTTCATGTAGTTACAGGGTAAGTGTGAATCTGGGGCTGTAAATTAAAGTGGTGTTTGTTCTCCTCTTGTTTCATGTAGTTACAGGGTAAGTGTGAATCTGCGGCTGTAAATTAAAGTGGTGTTTGTTCTCCTCTTGTTTCATGTAGTTACAGGGTAAGTGTGAATCTGGGGCTGTAAATTAAAGTGGTGTTTGTTCTCCTCTTGTTTCATGTAGTTACGGGGTAAGTGTGAATCTGCGGCTGTAAATTAAAGTGGTGTTTGTTCCCCTCTTGTTTCATGTAGTTACAGGGTAAGTGTGAATCTGCGGCTGTAAATTAAAGTGGTGTTTGTTCTCCTCTTGTTTCATGTAGTTACTGGGGAAGTGTGAATCTGCGGCTGTATATTAAAGTGGTGTTTGTTCCCCTCTTGTTTCATGTAGTTACAGGGTAAGTGTGAATCTGGGGCTGTAAATTAAAGTGGTGTTTGTTCCCCTCTTGTTTCATGTAGTTACAGGGGAAGTGTGAATCTGGGGCTGTAAATTAAAGTGGTGTTTGTTCTCCTCTTGTTTCGTGTAGTTACAGGGTAAGTGTGAATCTGCCGCTGTATATTAAAGTGGTGTTTGTTCCCCTCTTGTTTCATGTAGTTACAGGGTAAGTGTGAATCTGCGGCTGTAAATTAAAGTGGTGTTTGTTCTCCTCTTGTTTCATGTAGTTACAGGGTAAGTGTGAATCTGCGGCTGTAAATTAAAGTGGTGTTTGTTCCCCTCTTGTTTCATGTAGTTACAGGGTAAGTGTGAATCTGCCGCTGTATATTAAAGTGGTGTTTGTTCCCCTCTTGTTTCATGTAGTTACAGGGTAAGTGTGAATCTGCGGCTGTAAATTAAAGTGGTGTTTGTTCCCCTCTTGTTTCATGTAGTTACAGGGTAAGTGTGAATCTGCGGCTGTATATTAAAGTGGTGTTTGTTCCCCTCTTGTTTCATGTAGTTACAGGGTAAGTGTGAATCTGCTGCTGTAAATTAAAGTGGTGTTTGTTCCCCTCTTGTTTCGTGTAGTTACAGGGTAAGTGTGAATCTGGGGCTGTAAATTAAAGTGGTGTTTGTTCCCCTCTTGTTTCGTGTAGTTACAGGGTAAGTGTGAATCTGCGGCTGTATATTAAAGTGGTGTTTGTTCTCCTCTTGTTTCATGTAGTTACAGGGTAAGTGTGAATCTGGGGCTGTAAATTAAAGTGGTGTTTGTTCCCCTCTTGTTTCGTGTAGTTACAGGGTAAGTGTGAATCTGCGGCTGTAAATTAAAGTGGTGTTTGTTCCCCTCTTGTTTCATGTAGTTACAGGGTAAGTGTGAATCTGCGGCTGTAAATTAAAGTGGTGTTTGTTCTCCTCTTGTTTCATGTAGTTACAGGGTAAGTGTGAATCTGCGGCTGTAAATTAAAGTGGTGTTTGTTCCCCTCTTGTTTCATGTAGTTACAGGGTAAGTGTGAATCTGCCGCTGTATATTAAAGTGGTGTTTGTTCTCCTCTTGTTTCATGTAGTTACAGGGTAAGTGTGAATCTGCGGCTGTAAATTAAAGTGGTGTTTGTTCTCCTCTTGTTTCATGTAGTTACAGGGTAAGTGTGAATCTGGGGCTGTAAATTAAAGTGGTGTTTGTTCTCCTCTTGTTTCGTGTAGTTACGGGGTAAGTGTGAATCTGCGGCTGTAAATTAAAGTGGTGTTTGTTCCCCTCTTGTTTCATGTAGTTACAGGGTAAGTGTGAATCTGCGGCTGTAAATTAAAGTGGTGTTTGTTCTCCTCTTGTTTCATGTAGTTACAGGGTAAGTGTGAATCTGCGGCTGTAAATTAAAGTGGTGTTTGTTCTCCTCTTGTTTCATGTAGTTACTGGGGAAGTGTGAATCTGCGGCTGTATATTAAAGTGGTGTTTGTTCCCCTCTTGTTTCATGTAGTTACAGGGTAAGTGTGAATCTGGGGCTGTAAATTAAAGTGGTGTTTGTTCCCCTCTTGTTTCATGTAGTTACAGGGGAAGTGTGAATCTGGGGCTGTAAATTAAAGTGGTGTTTGTTCTCCTCTTGTTTCGTGTAGTTACGGGGTAAGTGTGAATCTGCGGCTGTAAATTAAAGTGGTGTTTGTTCCCCTCTTGTTTCATGTAGTTACAGGGTAAGTGTGAATCTGCCGCTGTATATTAAAGTGGTGTTTGTTCCCCTCTTGTTTCATGTAGTTACAGGGTAAGTGTGAATCTGCGGCTGTAAATTAAAGTGGTGTTTGTTCCCCTCTTGTTTCATGTAGTTACAGGGTAAGTGTGAATCTGCGGCTGTATATTAAAGTGGTGTTTGTTCTCCTCTTGTTTCGTGTAGTTACGGGGTAAGTGTGAATCTGCGGCTGTAAATTAAAGTGGTGTTTGTTCCCCTCTTGTTTCATGTAGTTACAGGGTAAGTGTGAATCTGCCGCTGTATATTAAAGTGGTGTTTGTTCCCCTCTTGTTTCATGTAGTTACAGGGTAAGTGTGAATCTGCGGCTGTAAATTAAAGTGGTGTTTGTTCCCCTCTTGTTTCATGTAGTTACAGGGTAAGTGTGAATCTGGGGCTGTATATTAAAGTGGTGTTTGTTCCCCTCTTGTTTCATGTAGTTACAGGGTAAGTGTGAATCTGCTGCTGTAAATTAAAGTGGTGTTTGTTCCCCTCTTGTTTCATGTAGTTACAGGGTAAGTGTGAATCTGCGGCTGTATATTAAAGTGGTGTTTGTTCTCCTCTTGTTTCGTGTAGTTACAGGGTAAGTGTGAATCTGCGGCTGTATATTAAAGTGGTGTTTGTTCTCCTCTTGTTTCGTGTAGTTACAGGGTAAGTGTGAATCTGGGGCTGTAAATTAAAGTGGTGTTTGTTCCCCTCTTGTTTCGTGTAGTTACAGGGTAAGTGTGAATCTGGGGCTGTAAATTAAAGTGGTGTTTGTTCCCCTCTTGTTTCGTGTAGTTACAGGGTAAGTGTGAATCTGCCGCTGTATATTAAAGTGGTGTTTGTTCCCCTCTTGTTTCATGTAGTTACAGGGTAAGTGTGAATCTGCGGCTGTAAATTAAAGTGGTGTTTGTTCCCCTCTTGTTTCATGTAGTTACAGGGTAAGTGTGAATCTGCGGCTGTATATTAAAGTGGTGTTTGTTCCCCTCTTGTTTCATGTAGTTACAGGGGAAGTGTGAATCTGGGGCTGTATATTAAAGTGGTGTTTGTTCCCCTCTTGTTTCATGTAGTTACAGGGTAAGTGTGAATCTGCGGCTGTATATTAAAGTGGTGTTTGTTCCCCTCTTGTTTCATGTAGTTACAGGGTAAGTGTGAATCTGCGGCTGTAAATTAAAGTGGTGTTTGTTCCCCTCTTGTTTCATGTAGTTACAGGGTAAGTGTGAATCTGCGGCTGTATATTAAAGTGGTGTTTGTTCCCCTCTTGTTTCATGTAGTTACAGGGTAAGTGTGAATCTGCTGCTGTAAATTAAAGTGGTGTTTGTTCCCCTCTTGTTTCGTGTAGTTACAGGGTAAGTGTGAATCTGGGGCTGTAAATTAAAGTGGTGTTTGTTCCCCTCTTGTTTCGTGTAGTTACAGGGTAAGTGTGAATCTGCGGCTGTAAATTAAAGTGGTGTTTGTTCCCCTCTTGTTTCATGTAGTTACAGGGTAAGTGTGAATCTGCGGCTGTAAATTAAAGTGGTGTTTGTTCTCCTCTTGTTTCATGTAGTTACAGGGTAAGTGTGAATCTGCGGCTGTAAATTAAAGTGGTGTTTGTTCTCCTCTTGTTTCGTGTAGTTACGGGGTAAGTGTGAATCTGCGGCTGTAAATTAAAGTGGTGTTTGTTCTCCTCTTGTTTCATGTAGTTACAGGGTAAGTGTGAATCTGCTGCTGTAAATTAAAGTGGTGTTTGTTCCCCTCTTGTTTCATGTAGTTACAGGGTAAGTGTGAATCTGCGGCTGTAAATTAAAGTGGTGTTTGTTCTCCTCTTGTTTCATGTAGTTACAGGGTAAGTGTGAATCTGCTGCTGTATATTAAAGTGGTGTTTGTTCTCCTCTTGTTTCATGTAGTTACAGGGTAAGTGTGAATCTGCTGCTGTATATTAAAGTGGTGTTTGTTCTCCTCTTGTTTCATGTAGTTACAGGGTAAGTGTGAATCTGGGGCTGTAAATTAAAGTGGTGTTTGTTCTCCTCTTGTTTCATGTAGTTACAGGGTAAGTGTGAATCTGCGGCTGTAAATTAAAGTGGTGTTTGTTC
The DNA here is from genome assembly GCF_024679245.1 of Pseudorasbora parva. Lineage (NCBI taxonomy): Eukaryota > Metazoa > Chordata > Actinopteri > Cypriniformes > Gobionidae > Pseudorasbora > Pseudorasbora parva. Next base: position 1,709,340 of record NC_090174.1, read on the forward strand.
CCCTCTTGTTTCATGTAGTTACAGGGTAAGTGTGAATCTGCGGCTGTATATTAAAGTGGTGTTTGTTCTCCTCTTGTTTCATGTAGTTACAGGGTAAGTGTGAATCTGCGGCTGTAAATTAAAGTGGTGTTTGTTCTCCTCTTGTTTCATGTAGTTACGGGGTAAGTGTGAATCTGCGGCTGTAAATTAAAGTGGTGTTTGTTCTCCTCTTGTTTCATGTAGTTACAGGGTAAGTGTGAATCTGCGGCTGTATATTAAAGTGGTGTTTGTTCTCCTCTTGTTTCATGTAGTTACAGGGTAAGTGTGAATCTGCGGCTGTATATTAAAGTGGTGTTTGTTCTCCTCTTGTTTCATGTAGTTACGGGGTAAGTGTGAATCTGCGGCTGTAAATTAAAGTGGTGTTTGTTCTCCTCTTGTTTCATGTAGTTACGGGGTAAGTGTGAATCTGCGGCTGTATTTTAAAGTGGTGTTTGTTCTCCTCTTGTTTCATGTAGTTACAGGGTAAGTGTGAATCTGGGGCTGTATATTAAAGTGGTGTTTGTTCTCCTCTTGTTTCATGTAGTTACAGGGTAAGTGTGAATCTGCTGCTGTAAATTAAAGTGGTGTTTGTTCTCCTCTTGTTTCATGTAGTTACAGGGTAAGTGTGAATCTGCGGCTGTATATTAAAGTGGTGTTTGTTCTCCTCTTGTTTAATGTAGTTACAGGGTAAGTGTGAATCTGCGGCTGTAAATTAAAGTGGTGTTTGTTCTCCTCTTGTTTCATGTAGTTACAGGGTAAGTGTGAATCTGGGGCTGTAAATTAAAGTGGTGTTTGTTCTCCTCTTGTTTCATGTAGTTACAGGGTAAGTGTGAATCTGCTGCTGTAAATTAAAGTGGTGTTTGTTCTCCTCTTGTTTCATGTAGTTACAGGGTAAGTGTGAATCTGGGGCTGTAAATTAAAGTGGTGTTTGTTCTCCTCTTGTTTCATGTAGTTACAGGGTAAGTGTGAATCTGCGGCTGTAAATTAAAGTGGTGTTTGTTCTCCTCTTGTTTCATGTAGTTACAGGGTAAGTGTGAATCTGGGGCTGTAAATTAAAGTGGTGTTTGTTCTCCTCTTGTTTCATGTAGTTACAGGGTAAGTGTGAATCTGCTGCTGTAAATTAAAGTGGTGTTTGTTCTCCTCTTGTTTCATGTAGTTACAGGGTAAGTGTGAATCTGCTGCTGTAAATTAAAGTGGTGTTTGTTCCCCTCTTGTTTCATGTAGTTACGGGGTAAGTGTGAATCTGCGGCTGTAAATTAAAGTGGTGTTTGTTCTCCTCTTGTTTCATGTAGTTACAGGGTAAGTGTGAATCTGCCGCTGTATATTAAAGTGGTGTTTGTTCTCCTCTTGTTTCATGTAGTTACAGGGTAAGTGTGAATCTGCTGCTGTAAATTAAAGTGGTGTTTGTTCTCCTCTTGTTTCATGTAGTTACAGGGTAAGTGTGAATCTGCTGCTGTAAATTAAAGTGGTGTTTGTTCCCCTCTTGTTTCATGTAGTTACGGGGTAAGTGTGAATCTGGGGCTGTAAATTAAAGTGGTGTTTGTTCTCCTCTTGTTTCATGTAGTTACGGGGTAAGTGTGAATCTGCGGCTGTAAATTAAAGTGGTGTTTGTTCTCCTCTTGTTTCATGTAGTTACAGGGGAAGTGTGAATCTGCTGCTGTAAATTAAAGTGGTGTTTGTTCCCCTCTTGTTTCATGTAGTTACGGGGTAAGTGTGAATCTGCTGCTGTATATTAAAGTGGTGTTTGTTCTCCTCTTGTTTCATGTAGTTACGGGGTAAGTGTGAATCTGCCGCTGTATATTAAAGTGGTGTTTGTTCTCCTCTTGTTTCATGTAGTTACGGGGTAAGTGTGAATCTGCCGCTGTATATTAAAGTGGTGTTTGTTCTCCTCTTGTTTCATGTAGTTACAGGGTAAGTGTGAATCTGCCGCTGTATATTGAAGTGGTGTTTGTTCTCCTCTTGTTTCATGTAGTTACAGGGTAAGTGTGAATCTGCGGCTGTATATTAAAGTGGTGTTTGTTCTCCTCTTGTTTCATGTAGTTACAGGGTAAGTGTGAATCTGCCTTCACGATTTTATAATCACGTTAAGCCAAATCACAATACACATGTTTTCATGTAAAATGCGATTTATCGTGCAGCCCTAATAAAAACACACAATCTGATATCATTTGGAAACATTAATTTGAAAAACAACACTGCAAAAAAAAATTTTCTTACTTAGTATTTTTGTCTTGTTTCTAGTCCAAACATCTAAAAATTCTTAAAACAAGAGGTATTTACTATACAAGCAAAAATAATTGTCTTGTTTTGCGGAAAAAATAACTCAAAATGAAGAGAGTTTTTGCTTAAAATAAGATAAATAATCTGCCAATGGGGTGAGAAAAATAATCTTGTTTTTTGGCAATTACTTTGCTTATTTTAAGCAAAAACTCTCTTCATTTTGAGTTTTTCCCCCCCAAAACAAGACAATAATTTGTACTTGTCTAGTAAATGTTTCTTAAAGCTCCACTGTGTGATATTTCCCCCATCTAGCAGTGTAAAGGTATATGACCATCCAGTGAATATTAGTTTCTGTTCCTCTCAATTCTGATTTCGTTTTAACTCCTACGGTGGCCGATTTAGTCCAAGATTAACACGGCAATCTCCCTCTTCACATTCGACACGGTGCCATCGAGTGTTAAAATGCGAAAGTCGAAGCTTGAATTTACGGGTATGTCCCTCTTCGGCTACTGTACTTTCAAGATGGAGGAGCAACATGGCGACCGGCATTCGAACCCTTCACCCGTATGTGTTTTCAATGGCATATTATAAACTTACCAGAATACTTTATTACTTGAAAGAAGTAAATATACATTAATGAGCACATATATTTTTGAAAGAACGAAGTCTTTTTAGCTAAGAATAAACTAAACAAGTTACACGGTGTAGCTTTAATGTAAGAATTGTTAGATATTTTGACTAGAAACAAGACAAAAATACTAAGTAAGAGGAGCATTTTTTGCTGTGAACTTTCAAAACATATTTAATGGGCTTTATGATCTTAACTTCCACCGTAAATTGCATTAAAACATGATGTAATGGTTTACAAACGCCCTCGACCGCATGCAAACTGGTCAGAATTATGAATTATGTTTATGATGGACAGACATATCAGACAGTACTAAAAAAAATGCATTTTAATATTTTTAACACACCTCCTCAGTTCTGAAACACATGAGGAAGAGAAACAGCCAATCCTGATCCATCTCTGCATTCCTCCAGTCCCTCCAAGCAGCCCTCTGTCTTCCCAGAATGCCGTGCGTCAGCCAGAGCTGTTTGTGCTCTATATAAAGCGGCGGTGGGAAAAGGGGGCTGCCGACAGAAGAGAGCCGGACACACTCCGCTTCGCCCTCAGAGAGAGAGAGAGAGAGAGAGAGAGAGAGAGAGAGGTCAGTACACACGCAGAGGAAGTACAATGAGTGTGTGTGTGTGTGTGTGAGTGAGTGTGTGAGTTAAGCTCCTTAAGGTCTTGCTGTGCTTATTCAGATCAGAGTGTTTGGACAGCTGCAATGTCAAACGGACGAACTGAGCTCTGCTTATGATGCTTTATCATGAGAACGGCCGACCCTTTTCCGCTGAGGAACAAAACACACCGACGGGATCAGTAGCGCATTCTCCATCATAAACACGGCTCTTTACGTCAAACAAACAAACAAACAAACAAGCGGCTCTCTTAAAGCTACAGCGACACACCGTTGCTATGGCAACGGCAGGAATGGCCAACATCCTGCAGTTTTCCCGGGAGGACTGTCAGGATTGGGAGTATGAGCACCTCTCAGACATTACGCATCTTTGAAGGTTCCCTAAAGAAAGGTTCAATAGTGGAAATATAGTCAAGTCAGCTTTATTTATATTGAAAGCAAAAGTGCTTCGCAATACAATTTGAACGCAGTAAGTACATTGTACTTATTTTTTGATGTAAGTAAACAGTACTTAAGGCCACCTAATATAAAGTGGGGCCATATTTGGATATTTCATTAAAAACTTTAGTTGAAATTTTAGTGTCCCCAAAAGAGCAAGCCAAAAATATAGTGACACTGGACCACAAAACCAGTCAAATTTTTGGCAAGTGAGATTTAAACATCACCTGAAAGCTGAATAAAAGAGCTTTCCACTGATTTGTTAAGATAGGAGAGTATCCGAGGGTGGAAAAATAGTCTAAATATTTTTTTTATAAGTTGTCCAAATGAAGTCTTTAGCAATGCATATTACTACTAATAGTACATTTCTGATTTATTTACAGTAGGAGAATTACAACATATCTTCATGGAACATGATCTTAATATCCTAATGATTTTTGGCATAAAAGAAAAATGGATAATTTGGCCGTACGATGTATTGTCGGATATTTCCACAGATATACCGGTGAGATTATGACTGGTGTTGAGCATCTTCTATGGCATTAAACCGGTTTTGTAAGAGTGTGTGTGACAGCTGCTGCTCATCTTTTTTTAGCGCCGGCTGGTCAGGTATCAGTGTGACGAGAGCACAGGGTGTCCGCGGATGGGTCACATGACCCGAGTCTCGTTAAAACACACGCAGATGCTTCTCAATGTTGATTTATGAGGTCATACGTGATATTTAATCGCCTGGAGGAGTTCCTAAAAATAAGCTTTTCATGAACAAGGTACAAAATAAGGCTTGAGAGCAGAAACTAAATATTATGTCACTGTTATTTATTATTTATTAAACAAAATCTGTCTTTGTTAAAACCCGTTTTTTTTTTGCAACTCTCATGTTTCTACAGCTTAAAAATAATATTAATGTAATTTATCATTCATATTTAATATATACTTTTATATATAAGTATTTGAACACCTGAGAAAATCAATGTTAATATTTGGTTTAATTATAAAATTAATTAATTAAATTATATAATGAATTATAAAAAAATTATATATATATATACTAATAAAATAATATTTTTTACAATATATTGGATTTTAAATATATATATATATATATATATATATATATATATATATATATATATATATATAATATAGTCTTATTACATTAATTTACAATATTTAAATTAGTACATCATTCATTAAATTATTATATCATATTATTTAGATGTAAACGCTTTTTCTTTAACTTGGCAAATGCAGTGAACAACACAATGTGTTTAAACCAAGAACATGATAAGACTATCAGAGTTCCTGTTATATTCTGTAGAAAAGGCACAAATGATGTCACTTCCTGTCATTGCCAACAGTAGTCCGGCCAGGATATTGTCATTATAAAGTTGTTGTTGCAGCCCTAAACTAATCTTGACATGTGTTTTGGGCTGAAGCTCCGCCACATGCTGTCCACTTTTAAAAATGAAAAATGTAAAGAAATAGTCAGTGCAGTGTTGACGCGAGCGGCTCGTGGTCTCCATCACTGCATGTGCTGAGAGGTTAACCTGCATCTTTAGATTAATCCTGACTCCTCCTCAGTATTTCATTTAAGTTTGCATTTTATTCTTGCACAGCACTGATGTTAAATGTGTAGCCATGTTGCACTTATCAATCACTCAATTTATCAACTATATTTATATCGCGCTTTTACAATGCTGATTGTTTCAAAGCAGCTTCAGTGTCAAACAGGACAATACTGCAACAGAATTTGATTCGGCTGTACAGTCGTTCTGGAGAAAACAGTGATGTTATCAGCTTATTTTAATTTATCATATATCATTTATCATATTAATTTGTTAAACAATGCTGAATAAAGTCGTAGTTTTTGTTATTTTTGGACCCAAATGTATTTTGGATGCTTCAAGAGACTCTAATTAACCCACTGATGTCTCATATGGACTACTGTGATGATGTTTTTATTCCCTTTCTGGACATGGACAGTATAGTGTGCATACACTTGCATACGCTCTCGGACTAAATATAAAATATCTTAAACTGTGTGTGAAGATGAACGGAGGTCTTACGGGTGTGGAGCGACATTAGGGAGAGGAGTTAATGACAGACATTTCATTTTTGGGTGAACTAACCCTTTAACTACTTTAACTTACCAGTAGCTTGTAACGCTGGTATAGGAGCTGGGCTAACACTGAGCAGCTGCCGCTGAGACGCGGCTCATATTTACAGCAGCTTTTAATAGAAACTATTACAAACTCATCCTCCAGTGGCATTTGTGCCGTCCTGTCTTGACATGAGTCTCAGCCGCTACGCTCTCTAGTAACCAAAAACTCAGTGTTGAGTTCCCACAATCTGACATAATCTCCAGCCTAACCTTTCCAAACGCTCATTAGTTCTGGAGCACAGAGACACCTTAAAGCGCATTTAGCGTTAGAGTTAGACAGTGGAGCATACGCGTCTTAAATGCTTAATAAAACACAGTTTTAAAAGTGACATCCTTATATTTCCATATTTGAAATGAATCGTGAGCAGATGTGTGGCTTCATTTACAACTACATTTTCTTATACATAAAATTATTATTTGTATGAATTTTTTTAAATTATAATATTTAACAAATATAATGATACTTTAATATTTAAAAAAAACATTTAATATTATAATGATATGTAATTAATATTTTTTGTATATACAGAATTTTGTACAGTGTGTTAGAGCTTATATATATATATATATATATATATATATATATATATATATATATATATATATATATATATATATATATATATAAATTAAAAGGTATACGCTAATATTAGTGTCTATTAATATATCAAAGTATTTTAATAAATAATAATACATTTTAAAATCTCGTTTCAGCCAAAATGACTCATAAGCGGCCATATTTTTCTATTTTGTCATTTTATTTTTGCTGTCATTTATGCCTCCCCGTGCCAAACGCATGCGAAGCAGAAACATGTGGCCGTATTGGCTGATATTCCTCTGTCAAACAAACGTTAAAAACTAAAACGAATGCTTTATTTTTATACGTCTTCTGCCCATCACACTTAAACATTCAAATGATCATCTCATCTCATTAAATACACAAACAGTCAATCACTGGGGCATTAATGGGGCACAAATGGCACGGTTTCCTGAGAATGACCCACACACTGCACCGTAGTTTATAAGTCTGAACTGTAAATAATACACGCATGCATTAAAGGGTTCATTCACTCAGAAATGTAAACTCTGATTAATTCCTCCTGTGGTTGGCCAGCCGTCAGACCTCCGCTCACCTTCACACACAGATGAAGATATTAGTGTTGAAATCCGATGGCTCAGAAAGGCCTTCATTGACACCAATGTCATTTCCTCTCTCAAAACCCATAAAGGCACTAAAGACGTCGTTACAAAGCCCATCTCACTACAGCGGCTCTACAATCATTGATGAAGAGGCCAGAATAGAGTTAGTGCGCAAAAACACTAAATAACGACTTATAGAGTGATGGCCGATTTCAGAACAAAGCTTCGGACCGTTATGAGTCAGTGAATCGATTCATGATTCGCGAGTCAAACTGCTGAAATCACCATAGACAGTAAAAGAAATGAACACAGCGACCCCATAGACTTCATCAGTGGAAAATGAAGTCAATTAGAAGCATCACTTCCTGATGGCTGAGCGAACGGCAGGCTCAGACTGAGCTTGAGGACCTAACGTGAGCCTCCTGTCGGCCCGCTGTAGGTCTTACAGTAGTTGTGGAAAGTGAAATCTGAATCACGTTGTTTAAATGTTTTCTCCCGTTGCGTTTGGCTCACTATGGGCTTCTCCCCATTCTTCCCCCTTGACTTTATCAGACTTTATGTCTCCACGTCCCCCCGACTGCCTCATAGATAGTAAAGATTGCGTCTGAGCGTCTCCTCAGGTCTATACGGTAATTTCTCAACTGTGCGACAGAGTCGCGTTGGTTATAACACAATCGTTAGCCTATTTTTACAAAAACAGCTTCTACGGGGTGATAGTGTAAGATACAAGGTAATGGACAATTATGCATTGTCGTGTTTCTTTATAAATAAACAATGGACAAATGGAGTCTTTAAACGCCTCTGATGTAAAGTTATTCACTGTCAAAGTGACTCAAAAATGAATGGGAGTCAATGGGATGCTAACAGCAGGTGATGGGTGCTAGATTAGCCCCTTGGCAATCACGTGACTTTGCCGATCCGAATCATGAATCGATTCACTGACTCATAACGGTTCGAAGCTTTGTTTTGAAATCGGCCATCACTATATAAGTCTTTATTTCGTTTTTTTGCGCACAGAAACTCTTGTCATGTCTTCATAACTGATTGTAGCGCCGCTGTAGTGAGATGGGCTTTGTAACGACGTCTTTAGTGCCTTTATGGGTCTTGAGAGAGGAAATGACATTGGTGTCAATGAAGGCCTTTCTGAGCCATCGGATTTCAACACTAATATCTTCATCTGTGTGTGAAGATGAGCGGAGGTCTGACGGCTGGCCAACCACAGGAGGAATTAATCACACAATTTACATTTTTGGCTGAACCTACCCTTTAACACGCATGCACATATCAGCGAGAACAACAGTCTCACATTCTGTAGAGTCCTATAAAATCACCATAATTGGCCAGAGCGGGAGCCCTAAAGTGTCCCGTGCTGATTCAGGCCTTCGGGTGACATTTACCATGACACCGGGTCATAAACCATCTCACCCGAGGGCCAAAGCAACTGGAGGAAAGATCAGCACACATTACATAATGCTTCACTAAACACAGATATGTGCTGCGAACCCAGTCCTGAGAGGCATTTTTACACATGAACAGCTGAAGCCTGATCTTTTCCTGATGCAGGGACAGCCAAGAGAGATAAGAATACAGTACAGGCCAAACGTTTGGACACATGACTATTTGTAATGTTTTTGAAATAAGTTTCTTCTGCTCATCAAGCCTGCATTTATTTCATCAAAAATACAGAAAAAAAGTAATATTGTGATATATTATTACAATTTAAAATAATTGGCTTTCAATGTATTCTCCTTTAAATGCTGATTTATTTGTGTGATCAGAGCTGAATGTTCAGGATGGTTCCTCCAGTCTTCAGTGATCCTTCAGAAATCATTCTCAGATGAGGATTCATTAGGAGTGTTGGACACAGCTCTGCTGACTAATATTTTTTCATAACCTGTGATACTTCTTTTTATAATACTTTGATGAATAAAAAGTAAAAAAAAAAGAAGCAAATGTTTTAAAATTAGAAATCTTTTGTATCAACAATATACTCTACTGGTCAGTCACTTGGGGCCAGTCATTTTTTTTCTTTCTTTTTCTTTTAAATAAATCAATAATTTTATTCAGCGAGGATAGGGGTTTTATATTATTTGAAAATGTTTTTATTTTGAATAAATGCAGTTCTTTTGAACCTTTTATTGATCAGATATATACGTCAGCAGAACTGTGTCCAACACTCCTAATGAATCCTCATCTGAGAATGATTTCTGAAGGATCACTGAAGACTGGAGGAACCATCCTGAACATTCAGCTCTGAGCACACAAATAAATCAGCATTTAAAGGAGAATACATTGAAAGCCAATTATTTGGCTTGATGAGCAGAAGAAACTTCTTTCAAAAACATTACAAATAGTAATGTGTCCAAACATTTGGCCTGTACTGTATGTATGCGGTACTACCTACCATAGTGTTCGCACATCATACAATGAGTGACAGAACACCCTGATTATGCTATATTTACATATTTGGTATTGCTAGAATCAGCACAACCCCACCTTTCCAATAAGCCATCATATGTGTTTCTATGATAATAACCGGCAAAGTAAATGAAAACAACATTCAATTTGTGCATGTCTGCTTATTTTTGGGGTGCGTTTATATGTCTCTGTTTATTCCATAAATCAAGATATTCACATCCAGTCTTTTCTAGTAGTTAAATCAACTTCCTGACTACAAACATGTCAAGTTTCAAAGCTCCCAGAGCTTGTGTGATCAACTTGCACTAGTTTATATGCCTTAACTCCCATACGGAGAGGCTATATTTTAGTCCTTTTTTTGTTTTAGGGTGTATAACAATATCTGGTCATTTAACAATCTTGGCAGTAAAATATTTTTAGCCAAGAATCTATTTCATATATGGGACACTTGGAGATGAGAAAAACATTGTTGGGTTTAGTTCTACCTCTGGTAGGGGTATCTCAAAATCTAAAGCACTTTTTGACTATTTGTCACTAGCCTAATAGTTATTATGCTGGCTTGATGAAAACAAACACTATGCACGGAGCAAATGAGAGTGGTGTGGTTTCATAGGCATGTCAAAATTTAAGGTAACAACCTTATATTTCAATATTTGAAAGGAAACATGACCACATTAGGTCCATTTGCTATGGTAAGCTACAACATCCCATATTATGGAAGCACTGATAGGAAAATTTTGGCCAACTATACTGATAGTTCTTTATATTTGAAAGCTGGTAACCGATAATTCTTTATATTTGAGAGCTGGTAACCGATAATTATTTATATTTGAAAGCTTGTAACCGATAATTCTTTATATTTGAAAGCTGGTAATCGATAATTCTTTATATTTGAAAGCTGGTAACCGATAATTCTTTATATTTGAGAGCTGGTAACCAATAATTATTTATATTTGAAAGCTGGTAATCGATAATTCTTTATATTTAAAAGCTGGTAACCGATAATTCTTTATATTTGAGAGCTGGTAACCGATAATTATTTATATTTGAAAGCTTGTAACCGATAATTCTTTATATTTGAAAGCTGGTAATCGATAATTCTTTATATTTGAAAGCTGGTAACCGATAATTCTTTATATTTGAGAGCTGGTAACCGATAATTATTTATATTTGAAAGCTGGTAATCGATAATTCTTTATATTTGAAAGCTGGTAACCGATAATTCTTTATATTTGAAAGCTGGTAACCGATAATTCTTTATATTTGAGGTCTGGTAACCGATAATTCTTTATATTTGAAAGCTGGTAACCGATAATTCTTTATATTTGAGAGCTGGTAACCGATAATTCTTTATATTTGAAAGCTGGTAACCGATAATTCTTTATATTTGAGGTCTGGTAACCGATAATTCTTTATATTTGAAAGCTAGTAACCGATAATTCTTTATATTTGAGGTCTGGTAACCGATAATTCTTTATATTTGAAAGCTGGTAACCGATAATTCTTTATATTTGAGAGCTGGTAACCGATAATTCTTTATATTTGAAAGCTGGTAACCGATAATTCTTTATATTTGAGGTCTGGTAACCGATAATTCTTTATATTTGAAAGCTAGTAACCGATAATTCTTTATATTTGAGGTCTGGTAACCGATAATTCTTTATATTTGAAAGCTAGTAACCGATAATTCTTTATATTTGAGGTCTGGTAACCGATAATTCTTTATATTTGAAAACTGGTAACCGATAATTCTTTATATTTGAGATCTGGTAACCGATAATTCTTTATATTTGAAAGCTGGTAACCGATAATTCTTTATATTTGAAAGCTGGTAACCGATAATTCTTTATATTTGAAAGCTGTTAACCGATAATTCTTTATATTTGAAAGCTGGTAACCGATAATTCTTTATATTTGAGGTCTGGTAACCGATAATTCTTTATATTTGAAAGCTGGTAACCGATAAAATTCTTTTTATATTTGAGGTCTGGTAACCGATAATTCTTTATATTTGAAAGCTGGTAACGATAATTCTTTATATTTGAGGTCTGGTAACCGATAATTCTTAATATTTGAGGTCTGGTAACCGATAATTCTTTATATTTGAAAGCTGGTAACCGATAATTCTTTATATTTGAGGTCTGGTAACCGATAATTCTTAATATTTGAGGTCTGGTAACCGATAATTCTTTATATTTGAAAGCTGGTAACCGATAATTCTTTATATTTGAGGTCTGGTAACCGATAATTCTTTATATTTGAAAGCTGGTAACCGATAATTCTTTATATTTGAAAGCTGGTAACCGATAATTCTTTATATTTGAAAGCTGGTAACTGATAATTCTTTATATTTGAAAGCTGGTAACCGATAATTCTTTATATTTGAAAGCTGGTAACTGATAATTCTTTATATTTGAAAGCTGGTAACCGATAGTTCTTTATATTTGAAAGCTGGTAACCGATAATTCTTTATATTTAAGGTCTGGTAACCGATAATTCTTTATATTTGAGGTCTGGTAACCGATAATTCTTTATATTTGAGAACTGGTAACCGATAATTCTTTATATTTGAAAGCTGGTAACCGATAGTTCTTTATATTTGAAAGCTGGTAACCGATAATTCTTTATATTTGAAAGCTGGTAACCGATAATTCTTTATATTTGAAAGCTGGTAACTGATAATTCTTTATATTTGAGGTCTGGTAACCGATAATTCTTTATATTTAAGGTCTGGTAACCGATAATTCTTTATATTTGAGAACTGGTAACCGATAATTCTTTATATTTGAAAGCTGGTAACCGATAGTTCTTTATATTTGAAAGCTGGTAACCGATAATTCTTTATATTTGAAAGCTGGTAACCGATAATTCTTTATATTTGAAAGCTGGTAACTGATAATTCTTTATATTTGAGGTCTGGTAACCGATAATTCTTTATATTTGAGAGCTGGTAACCGATAATTCTTTATATTTGAGATCTGGTAACCGATAATTCTTTATATTTGAGAGTTGGTTCAAAACGCTCAATTCGCGTGATCATTGCCGCTTCATTCGCGCGAATCGCGCTATTCGCGCCGCAGAATGCCTATTCGCGTCTCTGCATTGACTTAACTAGGGATGCACGATATTGGATTTTTGCCGATATCCGATATGCCGATATTTTTCAGCTCATTTTGGCCGATGCCGATACCGATATATATGTTTATTTTTTCCCTTTGTTTGTAAACAACACCATTTTGAGCAAAAAATATTTTTTTCATTCTGGTTTCAGATTTCTGAGGTATCCTTAATAAAAGGATTCTTGTTGAAGATAAATAAATGTTAATAAAGTTCTTTTTATGATAAGAGTATATTAAAAGCTCTGAAAATAACAATAATAAAGTCAGTAATTTTTCACCCCAGATGCAGCTGTAACCTAAATATTGTATTTTTGGATTTAACGTTTGTGCACATGAAGTGGGGGTGGCATGACATCCATTGATGCTGTCTTTTAATTCTACAAATATTGTAGAGCTCCTTTGATTATTTTTCATCATCCATTTCGTAAAATTTTATTACAGATTAATACACTGTATATAAAAGTATTTAATTTACAAGTGTCATGCTTGTGATTTATGACATCATTACTGATTTGTTTATTCAGAACAAGAAGTAACTTCAATTTATTTGTGTATTCTACTTTTCATTGTATTAGTGCAACAACAGCGCCCCCACTACATGTATAAATATATAGCGGTCTAGCTGGAGGGCGCTAGGACCTGGAGGAGCTTCTGCTGCTGTGGAGGCTGCCGCACGCGCTAGAGAGTGGGACTGGGGAGACGCGATTGGGCTTGTTTTGGGCTAGTTTTGTTGTGAAAACGTGGCAAATCTGCTGCTGACGGTCACGTCCTTCTGTACGTGCATTCAGAAATTCAAGGCAGCATTTAAAAACAGTCAGTATAAATCACTGTACATGCAATGTATTTTCTTGTTTTCACTTGAAGAATGACTGCAGTGCTGACATGGTCTCATCTGTAGCACTCCTTGCACACGTGTGTTATTGCAGGCGCATATCAACACGTTATCATATCGGCAAGGCATATCGGCATAATGTTTTCATATCGGCCGATGCCGATTTTTATATTTTAAGCGTTTATCGGCCGATTTCGATGTCGTGCCGATAATATCGTGCATCCCTAGACTTAACATGTAAATCACTCGCTGTGTGAACGCAGCATTACAGTTATGAATAAGCTGGTGTGTTCCAAAACTATGACAAAATTTGCATTTAGGAAATATAAGCATTCAAAATGTACAGTCTCTCACTTCCGTTAAAACAAATCTCCGATTTTGGTGACATCATTGCAGACTTCACTTTCTCGTCAAATCTTCTGTCCAATCAAAATGCGCTCTAGAATCTAAAGCCCCGCCCCCTAGACTGCTGAAGCTGAAATCAGTCAGTTTTTAACACACATCTACTAATTTCTTCATGGTGAAAGGCACAGAGCACACTATATATGTGATAGGAAATTCGGTGTAAATATGCTTTCATTTGAGGCGAATAAAGTCTGTTTTCACGTTAGTTTCACACACCGCAGCAGCGCACAAACATATCGACCCATTTGAATTCTGCACAGAATGCTGCATTTCAAAGCGATATGGAGGAGATTATGATGATAAACGGTGTTAGAGGAAACTGGCTTTACCAAACAGAGAAAGGTCCGCTCTTGCGCTCTAGTCAAACTGTATATTAACAAAACGCTATTGGCTGTTTCAAAAAAGGGGAGGAGCTGCTAACAGCTGGAGCCGTTAAAGGGGAAATCACGTCAACACATTGAATAATGCGGCGCGTTTCAAAGCACTTCAGTGGGGCTTTAAATGTTACGACTTGTTTCGAAATGTTTAGAGAATAGTCAAATGTAACGTTTCCACAATGTTTGAAGAATGACACAATCGACTGTTCGCATAACCAAGAGAAAACGTGTTTACAAACTGTACATTCAGAGAATTTTTGTTTGTGTTGCATTCAGAACGTTTTAGGGTCAAAGGTCAGAGCTAACAATAAAGCTGATCACACTACTTACAGTCACCTTTGTTTGACTAACCCTAACTGTTATATGAAAATCAGTCTGTAAAGCCTTAGATACAGTTGGCTCAAAGCCTTTTGAAAGAGCTGCTCTTTCAAAACAAACCCAAAGACCAGCCTTCGAGAACACATTTGCATGAGTCACATGACCAGAGCGTGCCGGCACAAGAAAAAAGGGATCTGTTTACACTTGCCATCCAGAGTATTTCAGCCTCACGGAGCTCACAGTAAGACACACTCTTTATAACCTCGTCTCTGTGTTTGAGTGCTCAGTCTTTATGCTTTCATAAATCCTGTCTGATTGTGGTGAGTGTCACTAACCTCCAGACTGTTTTATACAGTTACTAACATGTACAACTGCAGGTCTTTATGCGCGCATAAGTAGAGTTATATAACTCTATATAACTCATTTCACTCGCATAAACACCGGTCTCTTATACTGCAGGTCTTCATGCAAGCATAAGTAGAGTTATATGCATACTGGATTTTTTTTATTAAATAAATGCAGCTTTGGCGAGCAGAAGAGACTCTTCACTGCAAAAAAATGCTCTTCTTACTTAGTATTTTTGTCTTGTTTCTAGTCAAAATATCTAACAATTCTTAAAACAAGAAACATTTACTAGACAAGCAAAAGTCATTGTCTTGTTTTGGGGGAAAATAACTCAAAATGAAGAGAGTTTTTGCTTAAAATAAGATTAATAATCTGCCAATGGGGTGAGAAAAACAGAACAGAACACAAGATTATTTTTCTCACCCCATTGGCAGATTATTTATCTTATTTTAAGCAAAAACTCTCTTCATTTTGAGTTATTTCCCCCCCCAAAAAGACAATAATTTGGACTTGTCTAGTAAATGTTTCTTAATGTATGAATTTTTAGATATTTAGACTAGAAACAAGAACAAAAATACTAAGTAAGAAAAGCATTTTTTGCAGTGTGGGTATAAAAAAATGAGAATGAATAAAGAGTTTGAGTGTTTTGACATCCTGTCGCCTCTATGCGGTTTACAGATTAGGCAGTGATGGCTCTGAGTGTGTGAGAAGTGTGTTCCTGTTCTGGTTTTGAGGAGTGATCCGTCAAACTGACAGCTCATGTGTCACTTCGGCTCATTTAGAAGTGTTCATAAACTTCTCATACAGCCTCTTTATCTACTGTCTGATTTAAAGGGGCGGTTGCATACATTTTGACTTGTTTAACTTTAGTTAGTGTGTAATGTCGCTGCTTGAGCATAAACAGTCTCTGCAAAGTTACAGCGCTGAAAGTTCAATGCAAACGGAGATATTGTCTTTTAAAGTTACGGCAGTTTATTGCCTACAAAAATGGCCGCTTTGGACTACAACGAGCTTCTTCCTGGGTTGGTGACATCATAAACTCTCGCTAGTCTCCGCAGATGTGACTTCTGCCCGTAATGGGAAGGGGCGTGGCCTTCACCTGTGCTTGGCACTTCAGCCAATAAAAATACAGGAAACTACATTTGGCCATCTGACCAATCTAAGACCATTGCGTTTTTCAGAGGGAGGGGCTTCATAGAAGCAGGAAGCAAACGAGCCGTTCAAAGCACAGACAGCGGTGTGGAATAAAGGGAGGATAGAAGAAAAATGTGGCGTTTTGGATTAAGACATGTTATACTGTGCCCAAGCGGCTCCTCCCGCGATCTCTCTCGAGGCCGATACAGAAGCAATATAAACTGCAATTCCTCAACTGGCCACTAGAGCGGCTCCAGAAGGAGCAGAATCTCATTGAGCTCATGTTAAAATTAAACATTTAACATGTTTACAGCCTGGTACAAATTGTGGCAATTTAGCAAAAACCCATTCAAAAAACTAGGGCTGTGCAATATATCGAAATTAGGGCTGCACGATTAATCGAAATCGAACCGCAATCGCGATATGGCTTGTGTGCGATTATGAAAGCTCAAAGGCTGCGATTTTGATTAAATAAATAAATGCCCAGTGTGTTAGAGAAGAGCGGCTCTGTGATAAACGCTGCTCCGTCTGAAAGACAGCGAGTTTGAGTCCCTTATAACGTGCGCTTGAAAAAGCACAACCATCTTCACAAACTAGTGAAGCGTTCATAAACCTGTTCAACAAAAGGCAACATTTAATAACATGCTTTACCTCACTTCATATCGTCAGTCGAGTGTGTGAGAGCTGATGTGGTTTCTGTTAGCTTCACATCATGGATTTCCTGAAAACTAACGTCAATTACTTCTCTGAGGCAAATGTGGCGTTTTCCGCTCGAGGGCGCCCTCTGGCTTTCAGTATGAATTAAAAACTTTTGGGTAATCAATAATAAGAAAATACATTTTAAAACTTAAAAACTTTAAAACTCGGTATATCTAAATCTCAAATTGCACGACTTCAGCTTGTCCAAAATGCTGCCGCCAGATTTCTCTTAAAGCGTCGTAAATATGAACATGTCACTCCTATTCTTAGATCACTTCATTGGCTGCCGATTTGTCAGAGAATAGATTTTAAAATTCTCCTCTTAGTCTATAAATCCCTTCATAACAAAGCGCCTGTCTATCTATCAGAACTCCTTCACTCCTATACTCATTGTTTTTTACTCTGTTCTGGTTTTATTTGTATGTATGTATGCTATTCTTGACCTTCTGTAAAGCACTTTGGCCAGCCTGGGGGCTGGGGGAAATGTGCTATATAAATAAAATTGAACTAAATTGAACTAAACTAAACTAAACTAAAACTTAATAAACTTAAAAAAATATAAATGTGTTGGACAATCCATGTTTTTCTTCAATGTACAGGAGTTTTTTCCCCCCACAGTGGATGCACAAGAGGTTCATATTTCATATTAAAGACAGACTTTAAAAATAACTCCTTAGGCTTAGACCCTTCTAACGTTTTTTAGTCATTGGCTGTCTGCATATTAATAGGTAACCCAGCAGTTTTTTTTTTTTTGTGTGTAAAATATTTTCTGTCAAATATTACAAAAATAATAATAATAATTAGTATTAGTATTATATTGTTATATTTGTTCTGACCTACTCTTTTTTTATTTGTAATTATGAAAATGTTATTGTAATGGTAATATTAGACATGTGCCGATTTTCGATAATGCGATTTATCACGATAATGAATATGCACGATATTGTTATCGTGGGCACTTTAAAATATCGTAAATAATAATTTATTAACAATTTATAATTTTTTTATAATGCACTCAAGAATACTTTGCCCATCAACCGTACAAATGCTCAACACCGCTGTATTCTGCGTCAAAGGGACACGTGAAGGAGCCGCGCTGCTGAAGTGCCGCTCAGTGACAGCAGAGGGCGCTGATGAACTGCAGAATGAAATAAACAAAACGCGTGTAGTTTTTAAAACAGCCATTCGTTTGTGTAATCTCAATGTTGTTCATCACAGCACCAAATACTTAATACTTAAAGACTTAATAGGCTATTTATTTTCAAACTTAAACATTTTTATGTTTTAATCTGGACTACAACATGCCCTAATGATTAGAACTGTTCTTATTATGTGTTATTGTTCAGTATAACTTTGAGATACGACTTCATTAGTTAACATTTTAATTCATTATTACCAAACTGACAATGAAAAATACTTATAAAGAATTAATCATTCTATGTTAATTTCTTAGTTACTGTTTAATAACATTCAAATCAAAATCAAAATAACTTTTTAATGGACCTAAGATAAAACGAACAATGATCAGTATTTCTTAACTAACATTAACAAAAACATTATACTTTCTGTACCAAATGTAGCTATTGCTCAATCTTAGTTAATGCATTAACTAATGAGCCCTTATTGTAATTTGTAAGCCTACCTGTTGTTCTTTATAGCCTAATTCTTTTGCACTTTAATCTGTTTGAAAATTGTACTTTTACAGCTCTGAAAAAAACCAAGAGACCACATAACATTGATTTCTCAATGAGGGGTCTCTTAATTTTTTTCCCAGAGCTGTGTATATTTTTGGTGCATTATTGTATTTAAACATTCAGTTATTTTTGTTCTTACAAATATAGTTCTTAAAGCTGTTATGCTATGGCAACACCTTTTTTTGCAACTTATTTCAATATCGTGATAATATCGTATACCGTGATAAAATTAATCGCAACACGAAAAATTGATATCGGCACATGCCTAGGTAATATTTCTTATTTTTTGCAGTAATAGTAATCATAATAATTATTATTAGTCACATTAATATTAAAAACACAAAATATTATAAACACACACTTTTCATTTGTAAAAAAATTATAATAACAATAATCGCATTTTAAATCGCAATCGCAATTTTACCCAGAATAATCGCAATTATATATTTTCCCCAAATCGTGCAGCCCTAATCGAAATTATCGAAATATGCTAAATGCTAAATCACTTCCGCGTTTTGACCTACAAAGTGGCGTCATAACTTCGGCACTACACAGAACAAGACTTTTATGTGTCAAATACGGGACGATTCCGTATCATACGTAACAGTTGGCAACCCTAGCTCTTTTTGTCCCTTTAGGGCTACTGTAGAAACACGGCGGCTCAAAATGGCGATTTCACTATAAGGGGACCCGCGGTGTGTGTAGATAGAAACGGCTCATCTAAGGTAATAAAAACATAAACACTGAAAACATAGTTATGTTTAATATAGTGCATTTCTGTCAACAGATCCTTATAAATACTACACACTGCACCTTTAAAGGCACAGCAGCATTTTTGAATGTTTATTGTTTTATCTGCTCGCATCAGAAATGATTTTGAACGGATGGAGTTTCATTTGCGAATGAGTGACAGGTCTTCAAATCAACAATAGAAGTAGTCCTGTCTATATTTGGACTAATTGTTTGTCTTTTATTGCAGGATAAGCGCTCACATAACAGACAACCATGGCAGGTGAGCAGAATTTCTTTCATCTATAATATTTCATGTTTTGGAAGATTGTTATGGTCTCTGATGACCTCATGTGGACATTTGTTGTATTGCTTTTACAGTATAGGCTTTAAAACATGTCATATACAGTGGTAATAAGTTAGATATTAATGAGAAAGAGGAAGAAAATACACATACAACCACTCAATTTTGTTACTGATTTATTTATTATTTTGCAACCATAAAATAGCATGGTTTTGAAATAACCTAAAATAACGTATACATTCCCTAATGGTTGTTTTCAGTTTATTATTTAATACCCATGAAAGATAACCTTGTGTAATTACCTTAACAGAGCTCTGAAATTGGACAGCATTTATGTTGAAATGGGATTAATCAAAACGCACTAATGATCAGATAAGTCGTTTTACAGGCTGACTAACATCATTCTCTTTATTGAATAATTACTTTTAATATAGATGTGAGAGTAAATATGATTTGACACCATTATGGAAGAGAACAGGATGTTAATCGAGAAGTTTTTTTTTGCGGACCAAATAAAGAAGCATGTCCCGCTAAACTGTGACATTAATGTACTGATATACTACGTTCAGTCAAAAGTTTTAATGCCTGTGAATGAATGTAATATTTTAAAAACTGTTGTTTTAAAGTCATTGTTTGGTGCTGAAGAAATGTATCCCATTAAATATAGTAAATGGCGTGAAGTCAGCTAAAATGGGCCACGTTTTGGGAAAAGACTTATAATACCATCAAATAAGCTATGCATTAGATCTGATGATATATTTATAAATTAGCATTAGTCTCTTAGAGACCACGGCATATTATAACTTTCTCGAGCCACTGCATAACATTCAGCTAAAATGGGCCAATATAAAAAAAAAGACCACAACAAATAATTTTGGCTGAAATAAGTTTATTTTGAACAGTAAAGTGACACTACTGTCTGCCACAAAAGCACCATAAAAGTATTTCATTAAACAGAAAGTCTAACAAATATTACATGTTTTTTAAAAATGCAATTAAAAATGAACTGATCATGCTGTGTATAGGTTTGTGTTGCTGTGCATTAGTGTCTTTTGTGTGCATGCATGCTTTTCAAATATTTTTCAAACATTTTGTTAAAGATTAGAACATCTTTGACAAAAAGCAAAGTGTGTCTATGCAGCCCATTTTAGCTGAATACTGTGGCCCGTTTTAGCTTGAACTATGTAGTATTTTTGCAGTAAAATATCCAAAAACCACTAGGCCGGTGTTATATATTTTGTTCAGTTGAGTACCTACAATATCCCAGATGTTTCCAACTATTTGTAAATTGTGAGAAAATTGCTATTTTAACTAAGGACCGGGACGTGTCAGCATTGCATTTGAGAGAGTCGCCTGTCAATCGCATCATATCTGCGTTACCCTCAGTTTTTATTTGGCAGGAGCGCTTTACTCTTAGCAGTGTGAACAACTGAACGCACAGAGTAACGTCATAACATCGTTTTAAACACACTTAAATGTATCTAATATGATAAACAGAGCTCCATTACCTCAAAATCATAACCGGAAGAGCGGATCTGTGCAGGCGCCCGGCAAATGAGTCCCGTCCCGTCATAATAAAAGTCCCGGTATTCGCAAGGCGGGTATTTGTTTAACAATCGCTCCAGCAGCTTTGCTCAGGTCCATAACACTCGGTCCTGCTCTGCTTTAGACTACAGTAACGTTAATCACCGCATGCATGAACGTGATTTCTGCCCGAGTCCTATTTTCCACTGGCTGTGATGAGAAGACCACATCTCCCAAGATGCTGCACTCACACTTTGCGTCATCAAACTACGCATTTGTTTTGCATAGGCGCCCTCCAGTGGACAAAAGCTGCATAGTGCACCTTTAACCAGCCATTTATACATAAATTGACCCTTTTCACAAAAATGTGACGTTTCTTTTTTAAATTACACTTTTTTATTTGAAAGAGCATGTCAAATGCTCTGAGTTCACTGGTTGATGTGCTCGGGTTATTTTATTAAATTAACAATAAATACATCATGATTATTGGCATCCGTATGATCCATCTTCCGAGGTAATTAATAATATTATCGGAGTGGTTAGAGGTTAGAATAACGTTTAACAAACCAAAAACTATATCTCTATTTCCGTTAAGAAAACGATGGCTAACCACAAACAAAATAACGTTTTGGAAAGCAAAAACTAACGTTACCTAATGGCCGACATTTTGTGATCAAAACTAAAGGTTCAATTTTGTCAATAGCGTAGAGCAGGGGCGTTTCTAGGATTTTTATTTTAGGGGGGCTCAGCCCCCAGTGAGGGTAGGTCTGTAGAAAAAATGGTAACACTATTTAGATTAGGGTCCAAATTGCGCTATTAACTAATAGCTTACAAACATGCATACCCAGAAGATATTGGCTGTTTATCATTACTTATAAAGCAAATATTAATACCTTAATGCATGGCCATACTGTACATGCATTAATCATACCCAATAATGTAGGCAGGTTTATAATAACCAAGGTCCCAAATGTTAGGGGGTTCTAACATGGTCCCCAAAGAAAATTTTGATTTCTATGATCTACATATGAGCATTTTATGATGTTCTGAAGGCCAAAAAATTTGATAACAATAGCTTGAAAACCATGTCACTGGGCAGTACATTATTTGTCTTTCTTATCTCCACATCTCTCGTTTTCTCTGTTTTTATCTTGCCCTGTCTCTTCATAACGCTGAGCTTTGACTGTTTTTTCCCGTTTTCGTCAGTGAATAAAGTGAACATATGATTTACATATTAACATACTGATATTTATGTTTCATGAATAATTTTCTTAGACACGTTAATTTACTGTTTATCAAAGTTTTAAGTTTATTAAAATCACAGTATGAACATTCATTAGGCTACTAATCTTATGCCCAATACAGGCTGAAAAAGCTGATGTTTGTTTTCATTTACTGAATGTTACAAATAGAATTATATTAATTTACAATATATACACATTCATTATTAAACTTACGCCTAATCTGATGAAAATGACTTTGTTAATATTTTCTGTTCGTTAAGGCCTATGAATCACATTGGCATATTTCCAGGTAAAAATGTCTAAAAATTAGACACAACAAGTTTTTTCATTTGCCTAAATAATTTTTTCTTTTGATTAACATTTCTGACTTAAAGCAGAAGCTGTCAAACATGAATTTAATTTATCTGCATTTATCTTACTTGACGTCGAGTTGCTCTGCTAAAATTTGCGCTCAGCCTTAGCACTTTCTGTGTGACCATAAAGCCCGCCTACTCTGATTTGATTGGTTTTATCAAATATTTTGACATTGACGAGCGGTGACAGACCAATGACACTCAGATTTACACACACACACACACACACACACACACACCTCTGCTTCTGACGTGCGCTGCGCTCTGCTCAGAGCCGCTGCGGATTGGAGAGACAGACTAAAAAACGGGACGAAGCCGAATCCTGCCGCCAGTTTCATATGTTTTAAAGGTTAATCACATATTTTTTAGGGGGGCTGAGGCATAAGTTTAGGGGGGCTGAAGCCCCCCTAAAAAGGGCCTAGCAACGCCTATGGCGTAGAGATTTATGAAGCACAGCTCGGGGAGACCATTCGATCATTGGCGAAATCTGCGTTGTGAATGTTTATGTCGTGATTGATTACCACTGTTGTAAAAAGCATTAATTACAAGTTGTACTACGTACTACTGTGTGCGAGTATTAATTTTGAATATAAGCGTCACCAGGGGCTAATTACATTTAAACTTAGCCATTATGTTAAGACTGTGTCTTAAGCATGTGTCCAACTAGCAATTAGTCAAAATGTAATCAGTCTT
Source organism: Pseudorasbora parva (assembly GCF_024679245.1). NCBI lineage: Eukaryota > Metazoa > Chordata > Actinopteri > Cypriniformes > Gobionidae > Pseudorasbora > Pseudorasbora parva. The sequence goes on from NC_090174.1 coordinate 1,732,746, forward strand.
ACTTTTCTAATTCATTGAATGATCTATCATTTTATGTAGGCCTAAAACTGATTAAAAAAAAGTTAGGAGTAATCTTAAAGAAAACAAATAGATGACTTACTTTGAAGACTAGTCTTGGCCCCTGTTGTCATCTCTTACATTACAGTAATCACGACATTGTTTGTTTTCGTCCTCACGAGAAACTGCCGACCACGTGATTCCTTTTGAAATCCGAGCAATGGTAAATGTACCGCGGGTCCGCTGCTTATAATGACAAGCTGTTCCTCACAATATACATTTTTCATTTATTATATTACTACAATATACAGTATAATATTATTACGGGGAAAAAAAACAAAACTGGAATGTGTGTATTGATTGCAGCCAAAGCTCAAGTCGTACGTCATACATGAATAGTTCAGGATCGAACCTGCTTGGGCCGGTTGCATAAACTAATCTTAAAGTAAGTCATCTATTTTTTTTTTTTTTTTTAATCAGTTACATAAAATGGTAGATCGGTTCAATTTAAATTAGAAAAGTAAAACTGATTACATTTTGACTAATTGCCAGTTAATGCCTTCACGTGCTATCGGAAGTTTACTACTTCCCACTTCAGAAGTCGTGATTTCGAGCTTGTTGTGTTCAGGTGCTTTGTTGTCGGAAAGAATGAGGACGCCAGGTTCATTAATTGTGCGTCTTTAAAAAAATATTTTAACACTAAACCATTTCAGTCATTTTCCGGTCCCAGAAAATCATCATTGGCAAACATAGCACAACACGCAAGGATATTGTTTATGATCACATTCACAATAAAGGCATAAGTAGACAATAAAGGCTGCAAGACTAAAATGGTAATAGTTTTCAGCCATACATGATAGTATAGCTACTTTTACCACACTATCTATAGTCAGCTTGCTCATTCTGGAATGATGGTCAACTAGATGCGATTTTCGATGTGTTTAAAATACACAATATGCTTCAAATGATTATTAATTTATGTAATGTACTACTTTAACAACAAGACAATTAAATTGTTGTGGAATAAAAACTAATTCAACACCTGTCCCATCAGATATCGGCTCCCATCCGCCATTTTCACGTGCTATCGGAAATTTGATAATTCCGACTTCTGAAGTCGTGATTACGAGCTCATTCCATTCAAATTTTGAAATGGGAGGGCGTTCATATGCAATTTTTTTTTTTTTTTTTTTTTTTTTTTTACCTCGGAACTCGTATTTAGGATAATTCCGATAGCACGTGAAGGCGGCATTAGAAAAGTAAAACTGATTACATTTTGACAGTCTTAGTAGTGGCTAAGTTTATGCAACTAGCCTGTTTTATGAAGCTCTTCAGCCAACGAGAGATGTTGGCAACAGTTGCCATGGCGACCTCACGCATTCCGCTCTAACTGAAGGACGGTGTGTGTGTGTGTGTGTGGTCAGGCATGGGGTCAGGGTGCTTTAGTAAATCAGCGGCCGCTGTGGCGAGGCCAGATGGTAAAGTATTAGGCCAGAATATCCGTGGAAAATATCAAACTTCAGATCCCGAGAGAGTTTGATAGGAATCATCCGTAAATTATATTAAATTTCGACTAATATCATGAATGGTTTTGTTGTTTCACAGATAAAATAAAGAATGCTAAGATCGTCTTTGTCGTGGGTAAGTTGGGTTACTTTTACATTTCACTTGTTTTCAGTGTGCTTGAATTCATACATTTTTTAAATGATGCACTGCTTTTATATTCTGTTTATTTCCTGATAAAGTGTAAATAACTGTAGTAAACACGGCTCTGAGCCGTGATTTTTATAATGTATCCGACATTATAGAATATGAGACAATTAGAATAATTCATATTCTGTGATGTTTTTGAGATCTTCTGCTCAACAAATGTGTGTTGATGATCAGATCCTCATCTGAGAATGATTAGTGAAGGATCATGTGACACTGAAGACTGGAGGAATGATGATAAATTCAGCTTTGATCACAGGAATAAATCACACTTTACGATACATTGATCTGGCATATCATTATGACAACTGACAAATGATTTACATAGTAAATATATATAATTGTTTTTACAGTATTTTTTGATGAAATAAACGCAGCCTTGGTGAGCAGAAAAGACTCAAAGCACATTTTAAACACTTTTTAATGTCTCCGCTCGTCAGGCGGTCCTGGGTCTGGGAAAGGCACGCAGTGTGAGAAGATCGTGGCAAAGTACGGCTACACACACCTGTCCTCAGGTGACCTGCTGCGGGCCGAGGTGGCGTCGGGATCCGAGCGGGGCAAACAGCTGCAGGCCATCATGCAGAAGGGAGAACTCGTGCCTCTGGTCAGTCCACCACACACACACACACACACACACACACACACACACACACACACACACACACACACACACACACACACACACACACACACACACACACACACACACACACACACACACAGCCCCTACCCCTAAACCTACCCATCACACACACACACACACACACACACACACACACACACACACACACGTCTGGTTCACTATCTTTGTGGGGACTCTCCATAAATGTAATAGTTTTTATACCGTACAAACCGTATTTTCTATCCCCCTAGACTGCCCCTGCCCCTAAACCTACCCATCACACACACACACACACACACACACACACACACACACACACACACACACACACACACACACACACACACACACACACACACACAGCCCCTACCCCTAAACCTACCCATCACACACACACACACACACACACACACACACACACACACACACACACACACGTCTGGTTCACTATCTTTGTGGGGACTCTCCATAAATGTAATAGTTTTTATACCGTACAAACCGTATTTTCTATCCCCCTAGACTGCCCCTGCCCCTAAACCTACCCATCACACACACACACACACACACACACACACACACACACACACACACACACACACACACACACACACACAAAACTCATCCTGTATGATTTATAAGCCTTTTGAAAAGTGGGGACCGCTGGCTGGTCCCTACAATGTAGGTGATCTCAGGTTTTACTATCCTTATTGGGACATTTTGTCCTCACAATGTAATATAAACAAGGGCACACACACACACACACACACACACACACACACACACACACACACACACACACACACACACACACACACACACGCTGATGATTTTCTGCTTTCTGCAGGACACAGTCCTGGACATGATTAAAGACGCCATGATCGCCAAGGCTGACGTCTCGAAGGGTTACCTGATCGACGGATACCCTCGTGAAGTCGTGCAGGGGGAGGAGTTTGAGAAGAAGGTAATCGTGATGGCCGATACAACGCATTTTCTTTTTGATACGATGACGAAATTTTCAAGGCCAGTATCACCGATATCGATACCGATACGCATGGAAGCCCGTTTCCGCTACTAAATAAAAAAATTAAAAGAGTAATTGCGACTTTTTATCTCATAACTTTTAGACATAAAGTCGAAATTGTGTGATATAAAGTCATAATTCTGAGATATAAAATGTGCATTCAAACAACAATGCAACAATAATAAAGTAATGCGTTGGCATAAAAAAGGAAATTTACTTTTAATACTTAAGTACTTTTGAAAACAAATACTTCTGTACTTTTACTTCAGTAACAAAATAAGTGAACAAATTCAGTTTTTACAACTTTCACTTGTAACGGAGTAATATTTGACCAGCAGTACTTTAATTTTACTCAAGTAATGGAGTTGTGTACTTCGTCCACCTCTGCTTTTGATCAATTTAACGCACCCTCGCTGAATAAAAGTATTAATTTCTTTCAAAAACAAGAAAGTAAAACATTACTGAGCCCAAATTTTTGAACGGTAGCGTATATTGTTACAAAACATTTATATTTGGAATAAATGCTGTTTATTCAAAATAGAAATGTTTATGCATCAAAGAATCCTGAAAAAAGTATCATAGGTTATAACAAAATTAATAAAATATGTTAATAAATCCTCATCTGAGAGTGATTAGTGAAGGATCAGTGACCCTGAAGACTGGAGTAATGATGATGATGATCACAGGAATAAATCACACTTTACTATATATTCACACAGAGAACTGATGATTTTTGATCAAGTGTGCAGGGTAGAAATTGCATTAAATCTGGCTGTTTTACGCTTAATGCTTCAGCATACCAAGACATTTTGGACAATTTCATGCTCCCAACTTTGTGGGAACAGTTTTGTGGATTGATGGTATGAAGAGTTCCTTTCACTGAAACTAAAGCCCCGTTTCCACCAAAATTACCAGGAACTTTTCTCCCCCCAGACCTGCAGCTGTCTGCGTTTCCACCGCGATCTAAAGCTCCGAGAAGATTAGGCAGATTAGTCCGGCGATGTAGGACTGCGCGCGACTGCTCCTCCAAGCCAGAGACGGACAGTAATCATTTTTGTGTGTACCGATTGAAAGATTTAGTGGACTGTTTACATGAGACGTTATCTAAACCGATCTGGTGTTTACATGTGATGACTTTCAATCGCAATTATTTTGTCACATGCAGTTTGTCTGCTGCATCAAAAATGTCTCCGCTGTTTTCTCCAGCAGCTGGAGTGTGTTAACTGTAGCCATAGCAACTCTTAACGACCACCAGGACCAATACGGGATTATATAAGATATTTATTTGCTGTAAAGTGTAATAATCATCTGAGAAAAAATAAATCTTCTGTCAGGCGCAGGTAAAGTAAAAACTACCTGGGGCAATATACGCTGTGTCATTACTCCAACATTATCTTCATAACTTACGAAATAAAAAGTTTACCCCTCAGAAAAATGAGCTTTCCTCTCTTGTCAATATGAGCGCGGCGCGCGCTGTCACGTCATGTAAGGACACACACTTAAAAGTAATCGGTCAGGTTGTTTACATGGGGAAAAACATAGACTGTAAAAAAAATGAGTAACGAGTATGGAAGAGATTCAAGCTGTGCTGCTTTTGCTGGTTTACTAAAGAGGTATTAACAACGACAGACAATGGGCAGCATATTCAGAAAGCTTGTAAAGCTAGATTTAAAATGACAATGTATATTATTATCAGCTTTTACGGACAGTGCACGTGAGTTGGCTGAGACGAACGCGCGCCATCAGACAGAGAGCAAGACTGATATTTACTGAACGTAGAACGAACCTCGCAAAAGACTTTTAAAAATGCCGGTTGAAATAAAATGCTGCGTGAGCTCAACCAATCAGCATGCTCAGCGCCCAAGTCCCGCCCTCGAAAGTTCCTGAACTTTGAAAAAGTACTACCTCGCGAGCAGGGCGTTTGGAGGGGGAAATATTTACCCGGAACTTCATTTAGACCCTGGCTCCTGCGGTCTAAACACACCGAGTACCACCCAAAGTTCCTGCGGTGGAAACGGGGCATAAAAGGCCAAGCCCAACCCCTGAAAAACACCTCATAAATGTCCTGAGATTGACCCTCACATATAAGCAAACCCAGTTTGAGTATAATCTCACTCATTAACTGTCTCTCCGGTCAGATCGGCGCTCCGGCTCTGCTGCTGTACGTCGACGCCAAGGCCGAGACCATGGTGAAGAGGCTGGTGAAGCGCGGGGAGACCAGCGGCCGCGCCGACGACAACGAGGAGACCATTAAGAAGCGTCTGGATCTGTATTACAAAGCCACCGAGCCCGTGATCGCTTACTATGAGAAGCGAGGCATCGTTAGGAAGGTGAGCGCGGCTGGACACGCCTCAGTCTGAGCTGCTCAGTCTCCCCCCAATAATTAGAAATGGCCAAATTGTCCTCCCCAATGATTAGAAATGGCCAAATTGTCCTCCCCAATGATTAGAAATGGCCAAATTGTCCCCCCGAATAATTAGAAATGGCCAAATTGTCCCCCCCAATAATTAGAAATGGCCAAATTGTCCTCCCGAATAATTAGAAATGGCAAAATTGTCCTCCCCAATAATTAGAAATGGCCAAATTGTCCTCCCCAATAATTAGTAATGGCCAAATTGTCCTCCCCAATGATTAGAAATGGCCAAATTGTCCTCCCCAATAATTAGAAATGGCCAAATTGTCCTCCCCAATAATTAGTAATGGCCAAATTGTCCTCCCCAATAATTAGAAATGGCCAAATTGTCCTCCCCAATAATTAGAAATGGCCAAATTGTCCTCCCCAATGATTAGAAATGGCCAAATTGTCCTCCCCAATAATTAGAAATGGCCAAATTGTCCTCCCCAATAATTAGAAATGGCCAAATTGTCCTCCCCAATGATTAGAAATGGCCAAATTGTCCTCCCCAATAATTAGAAATGGCCAAATTGTCCTCCCCAATGATTAGAAATGGCCAAATTGTCCTCCCCAATGATTAGAAATGGCCAAATTGTCCCCCCGAATAATTAGAAATGGCCAAATTGTCCCCCCCAATAATTAGAAATGGCCAAATTGTCCTCCCGAATAATTAGAAATGGCAAAATTGTCCTCCCCAATAATTAGAAATGGCCAAATTGTCCTCCCCAATAATTAGTAATGGCCAAATTGTCCTCCCCAATGATTAGAAATGGCCAAATTGTCCTCCCCAATAATTAGAAATGGCCAAATTGTCCTCCCCAATAATTAGTAATGGCCAAATTGTCCTCCCCAATAATTAGAAATGGCCAAATTGTCCTCCCCAATAATTAGAAATGGCCAAATTGTCCTCCCCAATGATTAGAAATGGCCAAATTGTCCTCCCCAATAATTAGAAATGGCCAAATTGTCCTCCCCAATAATTAGAAATGGCCAAATTGTCCTCCCCAATGATTAGAAATGGCCAAATTGTCCTCCCCAATAATTAGAAATGGCCAAATTGTCCTCCCCAATAATTAGAAATGACCAAATTGTCCTCCCCAATGATTAGAAATGACCAAATTGTCCTCCCCAATAATTAGAAATGGCCAAATTGTCCTCCCCAATAATTAGAAATGACCAAATTGTCCTCCCCAATGATTAGAAATGGCCAAATTGTCCTCCCCAATAATTAGAAATGGCCAAATTGTCCTCCCCAATGATTAGAAATGGCCAAATTGTCCTCCCCAATAATTAGAAATGGCCAAATTGTCCTCCCCAATAATTAGAAATGACCAAATTGTCCTCCCCAATAATTAGAAATGGCCAAATTGTCCTCCCCAATGATTAGAAATGGCCAAATTGTCCCCCCCCAATGATTAGAAATGGCCAAATTGTCACCCCAATGATTAGAAATGGCCAAATTGCCCCCCCCCCCCCCCCCCAATGATTAGACATGGCCAAATTGTCCTCCCCAATAATTAGAAATGGCCAAATTGTCCTCCCCAATAATTAGAAATGGCCAAATTGTCCTCCCCAATGATTAGAAATGGCCAAATTGTCCTCCCCAATAATTAGAAATGGCCAAATTGTCCTCCCCAATAATTAGAAATGGCCAAATTGTCCTCCCCAATGATTAGAAATGGCCAAATTGTCCTCCCCAATAATTAGAAATGGCCAAATTGTCCTCCCCAATGATTAGAAATGGCCAAATTGTCCTCCCCAATGATTAGAAATGGCCAAATTGTCCCCCCGAATAATTAGAAATGGCCAAATTGTCCCCCCCAATAATTAGAAATGGCCAAATTGTCCTCCCGAATAATTAGAAATGGCAAAATTGTCCTCCCCAATAATTAGAAATGGCCAAATTGTCCTCCCCAATAATTAGTAATGGCCAAATTGTCCTCCCCAATGATTAGAAATGGCCAAATTGTCCTCCCCAATAATTAGAAATGGCCAAATTGTCCTCCCCAATAATTAGTAATGGCCAAATTGTCCTCCCCAATAATTAGAAATGGCCAAATTGTCCTCCCCAATAATTAGAAATGGCCAAATTGTCCTCCCCAATGATTAGAAATGGCCAAATTGTCCTCCCCAATAATTAGAAATGGCCAAATTGTCCTCCCCAATAATTAGAAATGGCCAAATTGTCCTCCCCAATGATTAGAAATGGCCAAATTGTCCTCCCCAATGATTAGAAATGGCCAAATTGTCCTCCCCAATAATTAGAAATGGCCAAATTGTCCTCCCCAATAATTAGAAATGGCCAAATTGTCCTCCCCAATGATTAGAAATGGCCAAATTGTCCTCCCCAATGATTAGAAATGGCCAAATTGTCCTCCCCAATGATTAGAAATGGCCAAATTGTCCTCCCCAATAATTAGAAATGGCCTAATTGTCCTCCCCAATAATTAGAAATGGCCAAATTGTCCTCCCCAATGATTAGAAATGGCCAAATTGTCCTCCCCAATGATTAGAAATGGCCAAATTGTCCTCCCCAATGATTAGTAATGGCCAAATTGTCCCCCCCAATAATTAGAAATGGCCTAATTGTCCTCCCCAATGATTAGAAATGGCCAAATTGTCCTCCCCAATAATTAGAAATGGCCAAATTGTCCTCCCCAATGATTAGAAATGGCCAAATTGTCCTCCCCAATAATTAGAAATGGCCAAATTGTCCTCCCCAATGATTAGAAATGGCCTAATTGTCCTCCCCAATGATTAGAAATGGCCAAATTGTCCTCCCCAATAATTAGAAATGGCCAAATTGTCCTCCCCAATGATTAGAAATGGCCAAATTGTCCTCCCCAATAATTAGAAATGGCCAAATTGTCCTCCCCAATGATTAGAAATGGCCAAATTGTCCTCCCCAATGATTAGAAATGGCCAAATTGTCCTCCCCAATAATTAGAAATGGCCAAATTGTCCTTCCCAATAATTAGAAATGACCAAATTGTCCTCCCCAATGATTAGAAATGGCCAAATTGTCCCCCCCAATAATTAGTAATGGCCTAATTGTCCTCCCCAATGATTAGAAATGGCCAAATTGTCCTCCCCAATGATTAGAAATGGCCAAATTGTCCTCCCCAATATTTAGAAATGGCCAAATTGTCCTCCCCAATAATTAGAAATGGGCAAATTGTCCTCCCCAATAATTAGAAATGGCCAAATTGTCCTCCCCAATATTTAGAAATGGCCAAATTGTCCTCCCCAATAATTAGAAATGGGCAAATTGTCCTCCCCAATAATTAGAAATGACCAAATTGTCCTCCCCAATAATTAGAAATGGCCAAATTGTCCTCCCCAATAATTAGAAATGGCCAAATTGTCCTCCCCAATAATTAGAAATGGCCAAATTGAAATTAAAGAATTCAAACAGCCGATCGATGTATTTACAGTCTTGCTTTAACCCATCAATGCTCTCTCTCTCTCTCTCTCTCTCTCTCTCTCTCTCTCTCTCTCTCTCTCTCTCTCTCTCTCTCTCTCTCTCTCTCTCTCTCTCTCTCCTCCAGATAAACTCTGAGCTGCCGGTGGACGAGGTCTTTGCAATTGTTGAAAAAGCTATTGATGAGCTGAAGTAAAAAACACTTGCCAACAAACACTTGTTTCTTTTGCTTTTTCTCTCATATTTACTCGTCATCACTTGCCTGTCAAACTACAGAAGGACATCCAGAAATGCCCTTTTCTCTGTGTATGTATGTGTGTGTGTGTGTGCGTGTGCGTGTGTGTGTGTGTGTGTGTGCATTCATTGGTCAAACACACTGATCCTGTAGGTTTAAATTTTAGTAGCTAAAGTTCATTCAAAATAATAATAAATACTCTAATAGCAATAAAATGAGAGTTCTTCTAACATATGCAATTTTTTGGGGCATGCACATTCATAACCCAATAGTCTTTTAATTTAGTATCAATCGTTATTTGATAAATTTTTTGTGACCATTTTTACACACACACCTATATATATATGTATGTAAATGTGTAAATGTATGTGTAAGTATATATACATATTATTTTTTTAAATATGCATTTTAAATATCTAATTAAATATAGTTTTTGTTAAAGGTGCACTTTGCAACTTTCCGTCTACTAGAGGTTGCATAGCCGCTGAGCTGAGCACGGCTGCTGGAGCGATTGGTTATTAACGTTACTGTAGTGAAGCAGAGCAGGAGCGAGTGTTGAGGAGCTGAGCACGGCTGCTGGAGCGATTGGTTATTAACGTTACTGTAGTGAAGCAGAGCAGGAGCGAGTGTTGAGGAGCTGAGCACGGCTGCTGGAGCGATTGGTTATTAACGTTACTGTAGTGAAGCAGAGCAGGAGCGAGTGTTGAGGAGCTGAGCACGGCCGCTGGAGCGATTGGTTATTAACGTTACTGTAGTGAAGCAGAGCAGGAGCGAGTGTTGAGGAGCTGAGCACGGCCGCTGGAGCGATTGGTTATTAACGTTACTGTAGTGAAGCAGAGCAGGAGCGAGTGTTGAGGAGCTGAGCACGGCCGCTGGAGCGATTGGTTATTAACGTTACTGTAGAGAAGCAGAGCAGGAGCGAGTGTTGAGGAGCTGAGCACGGCCGCTGGAGCGATTGGTTATTAACGTTACTGTAGTGTAAAGCAGAGCAGGAGCGAGTGTTGAGGAGCTGAGCACGGCCGCTGGAGCGATTGGTTATTAACGTTACTGTAGTGAAGCAGAGCAGGACCGAGTGTTGAGGAGCTGAGCACGGCCGCTGGAGCGATTGGTTATTAACGTTACTGTAGTGAAGCAGAGCAGGAGCGAGTGTTGAGGAGCTGAGCACGGCCGCTGGAGCGATTGGTTATTAACGTTACTGTAGTGTAAAGCAGAGCAGGAGCGAGTGTTGAGGAGCTGAGCACGGCCGCTGGAGCGATTGGTTATCAACGTTACTGTAGTGAAGCAGAGCAGGACCGAGTGTTGAGGAGCTGAGCACGGCCGCTGGAGCGATTGGTTATTAACGTTACTGTAGTGAAGCAGAGCAGGACCGAGTGTTGAGGAGCTGAGCACGGCCGCTGGAGCGATTGGTTATTAACGTTACTGTAGTGAAGCAGAGCAGGACCGAGTGTTGAGGAGCTGAGCACGGCCGCTGGAGCGATTGGTTATTAAAGTTACTGTAGTAAAGCAGAGCAGGACCGAGTGTTGAGGAGCTGAGCACGGCCGCTGGAGCGATTGGTTATTAACGTTACTGTAGTGAAGCAGAGCAGGACCGAGTGTTGAGGAGCTGAGCACGGCCGCTGGAGCGATTGGTTATTAACGTTACTGTAGTGAAGCAGAGCAGGACCGAGTGTTGAGGAGCTGAGCACGGCCGCTGGAGCGATTGGTTATTAACGTTACTGTAGTTAAGCAGAGCAGGACCGAGTGTTGAGGAGCTGAGCACGGCTGCTGGAGCGATTGGTTATTAACGTTACTGTAGTGAAGCAGAGCAGGAGCGAGTGTTGTGGAGCCGAGCACGGCCGCTGGAGCGATTGGTTATTAAAGTTACTGTAGTAAAGCAGAGCAGGACCGAGTGTTGAGGAGCTGAGCACGGCTGCTGGAGCGATTGGTTATTAACGTTACTGTAGTGAAGCAGAGCAGGACCGAGTGTTGAGGAGCTGAGCACGGCCGCTGGAGCGATTGGTTATTAAAGTTACTGTAGTAAAGCAGAGCAGGACCGAGTGTTGAGGAGCTGAGCACGGCTGCTGGAGCGATTGGTTATTAACGTTACTGTAGTGAAGCAGAGCAGGAGCGAGTGTTGAGGAGCTGAGCACGGCCGCTGGAGCGATTGGTTAATAACGTTACTGTAGTGAAGCAGAGCAGAACCGAGTGTTGAGGAGCTGAGCACGGCCGCTGGAGCGATTGGTTATTAACGTTACTGTAGTGAAGCAGAGCAGGACCGAGTGTTGAGGAGCTGAGCACAGCTGCTGGAGCGATTGGTTATTAACGTTACTGTAGTGAAGCAGAGCAGGACCGAGTGTTGAGGAGCTGAGCACAGCTGCTGGAGCGATTGGTTATTAACGTTACTGTAGTGAAGCAGAGCAGGAGAGAGTGTTGAGGAGCTGAGCACGGCCGCTGGAGCGATTGGTTATTAAAGTTACTGTAGTGAAGCAGAGCAGGAGCGAGTGTTGAGGAGCTGAGCACGGCCGCTGGAGCGATTGGTTATTAACGTTACTGTAGTGAAGCAGAGCAGGAGAGAGTGTTGAGGAGCTGAGCACGGCTGCTGGAGTGATTGGTTATTAACGTTACTGTAGTTAAGCAGAGCAGGAGCGAGTGTTGAGGAGCTGAGCACGGCCGCTGGAGCGATTGGTTATTAACGTTACTGTAGTGGAGCAGAGCAGGACCGAGTGTTGAGGAGCTGAGCACGGCTGCTGGAGTGATTGGTTATTAACGTTACTGTAGTGAAGCAGAGCAGGACCGAGTGTTGAGGAGCTGAGCACGGCCGCTGGAGCGATTGGTTATTAACGTTACTGTAGTGAAGCAGAGCAGGACCGAGTGTTGAGGAGCTGAGCACGGCCGCTGGAGCGATTGGTTATTAACGTTACTGTAGTGAAGCAGAGCAGGAGCGAGTGTTGAGGAGCTGAGCACGGCTGCTGGAGTGATTGGTTATTAACGTTACTGTAGTTAAGCAGAGCAGGAGCGAGTGTTGAGGAGCTGAGCACGGCTGCTGGAGCGATTGGTTATTAATGTTACTGTAGTGAAGCAGAGCAGGACCGAGTGTTGAGGAGCTGAGCACGGCTGCTGGAGCGATTGGTTATTAACGTTACTGTAGTGAAGCAGAGCAGGACCGAGTGTTGAGGAGCTGAGCACGGCTGCTGGAGCGATTGGTTATTAACGTTACTGTAGTTAAGCAGAGCAGGAGCGAGTGTTGAGGAGCTGAGCACAGCCGCTGGAGCGATTGGTTATTAAAGTTACTGTAGTGAAGCAGAGCAGGAGCGAGTGTTGAGGAGCTGAGCACGGCCGCTGGAGCGATTGGTTATTAACGTTACTGTAGTGAAGCAGAGCAGGAGCGAGTGTTGAGGAGCTGAGCACGGCCGCTGGAGCGATTGGTTATTAACGTTACTGTAGTGAAGCAGAGCAGGAGCGAGTGTTGAGGAGCTGAGCACGGCCGCTGGAGCGATTGGTTATTAACGTTACTGTAGTGAAGCAGAGCAGGAGCGAGTGTTGAGGAGCTGAGCACGGCCGCTGGAGCGATTGGTTATTAACGTTACTGTAGTGAAGCAGAGCAGGAGCGAGTAATGAAGAGCTGAGCACGGCTGCTGGAGCGATTGGTTATTAACGTTACTGTAGTGAAGCAGAGCAGGAGCGAGTGTTGAGGAGCTGAGCACGGCCGCTGGAGCGATTGGTTATTAACGTTACTGTAGTGAAGCAGAGCAGGAGCGAGTGTTGAGGAGCTGAGCACGGCCGCTGGAGCGATTGGTTATTAACGTTACTGTAGTGAAGCAGAGCAGGAGCGAGTGTTGAGGAGCTGAGCACGGCCGCTGGAGCGATTGGTTATTAACGTTACTGTAGTGAAGCAGAGCAGGAGCGAGTGTTGAGGAGCTGAGCACGGCCGCTGGAGCGATTGGTTATTAACGTTACTGTAGTGAAGCAGAGCAGGAGCGAGTGTTGAGGAGCTGAGCACGCTGCTGGAGCGATTGTTACACAAACAAGCCTCGTGAGCACCGGGACTTTTATCGGGACGGGACGGGACACAGTCGCTTTTCCGTTCTTCCGGTTATGATTATGAGGTAATGCGGCTCTGTTTATCATATTAGATACAGTTAAGTGTGTTTAAAATGATGTTATGTCGTTACTCCGTGCGTTCACTTGTTCACACTGCTAAGAGTAAAGCGCTCCTGCCAAATAAAACCCGAAACCGAGGGTAGCGCAGATATGACGCAATTGACAGGCAACTCGCTCAAACGCTATGCTGAAACGTCCCGGCCCTCAGTTAAAATAGCAATTTTCTCACAATTTACAAATAGTTGGAAACGTTTGGGATATTGTAGGTACTCAACTGAACAAAATATATAACACTGGCCTAGTGGTTTTGGATATTTTACTGCAAAAAAACTGCATAGTGCACCTTTAATTTTTAGTTTTAGTTTATTTTTATGCATTCTAAATAACCCACTGATGTCTCATATGGACTACTTTGATGATGTTTTTATTCCCTTTCTGGACATGGACAGTATAGTGTGCATACACTTGCATACGCTCTCGGACTAAATATAAAATATCTTAAACTGTGTGTGAAGATGAACGGAGGTCTTACAGGTGTGGAGCGACATTAGGGAGAGGAGTTAATGACAGACATTTCATTATTGGCTGAACTAACCCTTTAAAGTGATGAGTGATAGTTTGGACTGGATTTAGGACTATAATATTAACGGCTGGTCTGGAATCAGGACTGCCCTCTAGTGGAGACTACAGCAGATCACACTGAGCACAGAACACACACACACACACACACTCTCTCTCACACACACACACACACACACACACACTCTCTCTCTCTCTCTCTCTCACACACACTCTCACACACACACTCACACACACACTTGAACATAGACACACACACACACACACTTGAACATAGACACACTTGAACAGACACACACACACACACACACAGTTGAACATAGACACACACACACACACACACTTGAACATAGACACACACTTGAACATAGACACACACACACACACTTGAACATAGACACACTTGAATATAGACACACTCACACACACTTGAACATAGACACACTCACACACACTAGAACATAGACACACTCACACACACTTGAACATAGACACACTCACAGACACTTGAACATAGACACACTCACACACACTTGAACATAGACACACACACACACTTGAACATAGACACACTCACACACACTTGAACATAGACACACTCACACACACTTGAACATAGACACACTCACACACACTTGAACATAGACACACACACACACACACATGTTGGTCTATGTGGTTTACAGGGACTCTCCATAGGCGTAATGGTTTTTATACTGTACAAACCGTATTTTCTATCCCCTTACACTGCCCCTAAACCTACCCATCACACACACACACACACTGCCCCTAAACCTACCCATCACAGGAAACATTCAGCATTTTTACTTTCTCAAAAAAACATCATTTAGTATGTTTTTAAGGCCATTTGAATTATGAGGACATTTGATAAGTCCTCATAAACCACATTTATAGTGTAATACCAGTGTAATACCCATGTAGTTATACAAATTTGTGTCCTCATAAACCACATAAACAGGCTCACACACACACACTTGAACATAGACACACTCACACACACTTGAACATAGACACACACACACTTGAACATAGACACACTCACACACACTTGAACATAGACACACTCACACACACTTGAACATAGACACACACACACACACACACACACACACTTGAACATAGACACACTCACACACACAGGATCCAGTTGTTTGCCGCTGGAGAGAAGGATGCTGGAATTATCACGGGCTGCTCACACTTCATTCGCAAGAGCTGAACAACTCATCCACAGGCATCCGGATTATCCCCTGAGGAAGAAGAGGAGGATGAAGAGGAAAACGAGGAGGGATGTGTCCTTCTCAACATCACGGCAGGTTATGTGTGGAATGCACATCCTCGCAGACACATACCTGAAAACATCCTGGAAGGAAGTGTGTGTGTGTTTCTGTGTTCATGTGTGGGTGTGAGAGAGAGTGTGTGTGTGTGTGTGTGTGTGTGTCTGTTCAGGTGTGTGAGAGAGAGAATGTGTGTGTGTGTATGTTCAAGTCTGAGTGTGTGTGTGTGTGTCTGTGTTCAGGTGTGTGTGTGTGAGAGAGAGAGTGTGTGTGTGTGTGTGTGTGTGTGTATCTGTTCAGGTGTGTGAGAGAGAGAATGTGTGTGTGTGTGTGTATGTTCAAGTCTGAGTGTGTTTGTGTGTCTGTGTTCAGGTGTGTGTGTGTGAGAGAGAGAGATTGTGTGGGTGTGTGTGTCAATGTTCAAGTGTGAGGGTGTGTGTGTGGGTGTGTCTGTGTTCAGGTGTGTGTGTGTGTGTGTGTCTGTGTTCAGGTGTGTGTGTTTGTGTGTGTGTGTGTCTGTGTTCAGGTGTGTGTGTGTCTGTGTTTAGGTGTGTGTGTGTGTCTGTGTTCAGGTGTGTGTGTGTGTGTGTGTGTGTGTGTGTGTGTGTGTGTGTGTGTGTGTGTGTGTGTGTGTGTGTGTGTGTGTGTGTGTGTGTGTGTGTGTGTGTGTGTGTGTGTTGTTAGGGGTTAACAGTTTAGACCCATAGACCAGATATGCGAAATGAAGACCAGGAGTCTGGAGGTTCAATCATCGGAGAGAATTTGACTGAAGAGTAGTTTGCAGTTTCATCGGTAGAGTCAGCTTCAGAGTCTCCGGGGCGGTGGCCGGCCAGAATTACCACACCAGTTATACCGATTTCAAGGGCATGATTTACATCATTACGGACACCTGGAAAATTACTGATTGGCATAAAGTCTATCTGTCATGAAAGAATAGATAGATGTTGTTGTTGTTAATCAGGATGTATACATCAAAATCCCAACATTGGGGTAGTGTTGACTTCGGGGAAGTCCTAGAAAGACAGCAAGCGGTCTAGGGTGTGAGAAAAAGTGGTCCAATCCAGTCGGAAGGTATGGGAGGCCTGCGCAGAACATGTAACACACACACACACACACACACACACACAAGACTCTAGGGCACATCTCGCCTCCAAGGTTAGCAGAGCCGGCGCTAGCCATTTGGGTGCCCTTAGCACAAATGCTTTAGCCGATGACGGACAGATGATCAACAGAAACTGACCAATGAGATCATCAGGGCGGGCTTTAGCCGATGACGGACAGATGATCAACAGAAACTGACCAATGAGATCATCAGGGCGGGCTTTAGCCGATGACGGACAGATGATCAACAGAAACTGACCAATGAGATCATCAGGGCGGGCTTTAGCCGATGACGGACAGATGATCAACAGAAACTGACCAATGAGATCATCAGGGCGGGCTTTAGCCGATGACGGACAGATGATCAACAGAAACTGACCAATGAGATCATCAGGGCGGGCTTTAGCCGATGACGGACAGATGATCAACAGAAACTGACCGATGAGATCACCAGGGCGGGCTTTAGCCGATGACGGACAGATGATCAACAGAAACTGACCAATGAGATCATCAGGGCGGGCTTTAGCCGATGACGGACAGATGATCAACAGAAACTGACCAATGAGATCATCAGGGCGGGCTTTAGCCGATGACGGACAGATGATCAACAGAAACTGACCAATGAGATCATCAGGGCGGGCTTTAGCCGATGACGGACAGATGATCAACAGAAACTGAGCGATGAGATCATCAGGGTGGGCTTTAGCGATGATATCACATAATAGTCGCTTCAACCCACGGACATAGAAAACAACCCGCGGAAAAAAACGAGGACTTGGCAACACAGTGCAGTTGAGCTCTGTTGGCGTCGCTCCGTCGCTCTGATTGATTGTTGGTCTGTCCAATCGAGGTCTTTCCTGGTTGGGTTGAAACACGCCCCATAATCACAGCCCAATGGAGCATCAGACTCATATTCTGACTAGAGCTGAGGATGACCACGGCAGGCTGCAGTTTTGAGTGTGTAACAAGAAACAGAACTGAAGGGATCCCACGCTCTGAGAGGCGGCTTGAGCGCACGTTGCGCTGTGTGAGTGTTTTAATTACTCTTTTCAACATCAACCAAGTCACATAAGTAACAGTCGTGCCCAGTACACTTTTCACAATTCTGAAGTAGCCTATTAAAATCATTCAGATATTGCGTGCCGTTGCGATATGCATATTGCGATATGTATATTTTCGATATTCCGATAATTTCGATATATTGCACAGCCCTACTGTTCACATATATTCACTATACAAACTAGTCATGAAAGTTTAGTGAAAATTGGCTGGGAAAGAGTTAACCCCCGTCCCTGACTTGAGGAAATAAATGATTGTGTGGTGACATTAGTGTGATCATGTGACTTCAGGACAGTTGCTTTGATTGATTTGAAGCATTTTCCCCAAAATTGAAGCCTTCTAGAAACCGCGTGACCTTTTTCTCGGCTCATAATGCAAGGAATGACCTTGACCTCTAGCAGCTGCATTTTGGACTTATTGTATTAGTGTAGATGTTGTTCTCCTCATGATGTAACGAGTACACGAGTGCTTTGGGGCTGTTTTTCTGCAAAAGGACCGGAACGACTGATCCATGTAAATGAAAGAATGAATGGGGCCATGTTTCGTGAGATTTTGAGTAAAAACCTCCTTCCATCAGCAAGGGCATTGAAGATGAAACGTGGCTGGGTCTTTCAGCATGACAATGATCCCAAACACACCGCCTGGGCAATGAAGGAGTGGCTTCGTAAGAAGCATGTCAAGGTCCTGGAGTGGTCTAGCCAGTCTCCAGATCTCAACCCCATAGAAGATCTTTGGAGGGTGTTGGAAATCCGTGTTGCCCAGCAACAGCCCCAAAACATCACTGCTCTAGAGGAGCTCTGCATGAGGAATGGGCCGAAGTACCAGCAACAGTGTGTGAAAACCTTGAGGCGACTTAGAGAAAATGTTTAACCTCTGTCACTGCCAACAAAGGGTATAGAACAAAGTATTGAGATGAACTTTTGTTATTGACCAAATACTTTTTTCCACTATAATTTGCAAATAAATTATTTAAAAATCAGACAATGCGATTTTCTGGATTTATTTTTCTCATTCTGTCTCTCATAGTGGAAGTGTACCTATGATGAAAGTACAGGCCTCTCTCATCTTTTTAAAGTGGGAGAACTTGCACAATTGGTGGCTGACGATACTTTTTTGCCTCACTTGTACACTGTAAAAAACATTTAGGTTGTACAACAAAAAAAATCTTAGTACCAATTTCCACTAGCTTTTTTTGTTGACTCAACTTTTGTAAATCACAGTTATACGAACTGAAAATAAGTTGTCTGTGACATATATTTTTTTGTTGTTGTGTCAACTAGACATTATTTGTTTGCTGGAGATATGCAACTATTCAGTAACAAATCTTTTGTAGTTGAGCCAATTGGAAACAGGTTTAGATCTTGATTTTTAAATTTAAAATCATTTGTTCATTACCATTTTGGTGATGAGTGTTTCCTTTGGTTGGGCAGTTAGCCTCATTGTGTGAGTTTGTGGCCTTTGTGACGGTGTTTAGCAAAAAAGCAAAGGGGTGAGTGTTTTACCACACAGACATCTAGAATAAGCATGTGAATCTCAACAATGGTCACATGCTTCATGCAGCAATGCATGCTGGTGTAACGGAGGCCAGCTAGTAGAAGTTGCTGTGCGAGTAAACCTCACTCCTCTGACCTCAAGAGACGCTCCAGCGACTGACGCTAGAGGTTGGAGCCTTTAGCCTCCTTGTTAGAGCGTCCGACTCTCATGCCGGTGGACCCGGGTTCGAGTCCCGGTCCGAGCAGTAGGGGTTACACTGGGAGCCAACGTAGTATTAAAATGAGGGCTCCCATCATGCATTGCAGCATGAAACATGTGACCATTGTTGAGATTCATTTGCTGATTCTAGATGTCTGTTTGTGTGTCTAAAAAAAAATCCCACAATGTGTTTAAAAATCAAAATTCAGAATGACTGATCTGCTGCAAAAAAACTTTTGTTGGTAAATATAATACACCATTTATGAAAAAATCACTTTGATCATAAATAAAGTAGTTAACTACTCCCATTTATAATGCTGTTCTCTAGATCACCTGATCTTTGGTTACAGCATTCTTTGCAACGAATTGTGTTTTGTTAAACACTGTTACAAACTCACACAATCCGCTAAGACTCAAACTGCCCAACTAAAGGAAACACTCATCACCAAAATGGAAACCACACATTTCCAATTAAAAAGTCTACATCTGAACCTGTTCATTCTTAATGAGAGCTTCTGTTTCCAAAAGACACAAAATGCAGAATTGGCTCAACTACAAAAGATTTGTTACAGATTAGTTGCATCTCTCCAGAAAACAAATAATGTCACGTTGACTCAACTAAAAATTTTTTTGTGTGTCACAGACAACTTATTTTCAGTTCGTATAACTGATATTTACAAGAGTTGAGTCAACAAAACAACGCTAGGGGAAATTAGTACTAAGATTTTTTTTTGTTGGACGAGATTTTTAGAGTATGGATTTTTGCTGAACCAACAAAACAAAATCAGTCATTTTTTCAAGTTGTGTTTTTTACAGTGTATATATAGTGTGATTTTTGGGGAATTGTATTGAATCCAATAGATACCATAACGAATGTACCCAGAAATCGAACAGCGCATAAGGGTTAAAAAGTGTTATCGAGGGGGGCCTTTATTTATGCATCCTTACTAAAAAAAAAAGGCTCCAACATCAAGGAAACTGAAAATCGATCTTTTCTTTTGTCTCATTTGTTGCCACTGCATGCGATGTGCTCATGGGTCAAGAAAACTACACAAACAAATGCTTTTAATCTTACACGCTAAAAAATTATTGGTAAAAACAACCCAATGTTGGGTCAATCCAAATCCAGCAACTGGGTTGTTTTAACCCAGCGATTGGGTTGTCTTAAGCAAATATTTAACCCAACCGCAGGGTTAAAACAACCCAATCGCTGGGTAAAAAATAAAATAAAAATTGTTGGGTTAGTCCATATTTGACCCAACATTGGGTTAAAACCACCCAGCGTTTTTTAGAGTGTATAGTAAGTAAATGATAAGTGAGCGTCAGTGTGACCTCAGCCCAAACGGTCAGATTAAACTCTTGCCCGCGGCTCGCGACCTTGAGCGGATCCTCTGAGGGCCATAAGGAAGCACAGGGCCTCGCGCAGACACTTGCCCTTTGTGTAATGTGCTGTTTGCTGATGACATGGAAACAAACGGCACCATGCTGGAATTCAGACGGACAGACAGAGCAGCCTTTCCTGCGATTGAGTGTGTGTGTCGACGGTATACGTGCAGAATGCGGCTTCATGTTGTTTGTCCTCCTACATCAGAAGACGCTTTGAAAACCTGAAGGTCACAAACTCACCATAATGTCTGTAAAACCGCCACATGACTGTCCATCCTTTCTAAATACTGGCTGAAATTGATAATAGTCCATTTAAAAAGCTAAGTCACACTGCAAAATATGCTTTTCTTACTTAGTATTTTTGTCTTGTTTCTAGTCCAAACATCTAAAAACTCTTACATTAAGAAGCATTTACTAGACAAGTCCAAATTATTGTCTTGTTTTGGGAAAAATAACTCAAAATGAAGAGAGTTTTTGCTTAAAATAAGATAAATAATGTTGTTTTAAGATTATTTCTCTCACCCCATTGGCAGATTATATATATATCTTATTTTAAGCAAAAACTCTCTTCATTTTGAGTTATTTTTCCCCAAAACAAGACAATTACTTTTGCTTGTCTAGTAAATGTTTCTTAATGTAAGAGTTTTTAGATGTTTAGACTAGAAACGAGACAAAAATACTAAGTAAGAAA
Source organism: Pseudorasbora parva (assembly GCF_024679245.1). Taxonomy (NCBI): domain Eukaryota; kingdom Metazoa; phylum Chordata; class Actinopteri; order Cypriniformes; family Gobionidae; genus Pseudorasbora; species Pseudorasbora parva. Next base: position 1,754,030 of record NC_090174.1, read on the forward strand.
AGCATTTTTGCAGTGAATATTTATTTCAGTGGTACACATAGAAACGTTTAGATTTTTTTTTCATGTTCCATGAATATCTGACATGTAATATGTCTGGGGTTTTCTGGAGTATATGGAGTTTGACCAGCACAATCACTGCAGTTCTTGAGCTCAGGCAACGCTGGATTAGCCTCATATTTTAATATAATCAGTTTGTGTTTTTGCTGTATGCTGTCACTGTTGGGTGGAATCCTCAGATGTCCAAAAATATATACATATATTTAAAATAATTACACACTGTGTTGAATGGATAGAAAAAAATAAATGGATGATAGAATGATGGCTGGATGGAACCCTGGATGATGGATGGATAGACAAATATATGGTTGATAGAACGATAGAGCGATGGATAGAACGATGGATGGATGGATGGATGGATGGATGGATGGATGAATGGAAAAATATTTGAATGATAGAATGATGGATTGATGGATAGAAGGATGGATGGGATGATGGATAGAACGAAGGATGGATGGATGGATAGCTAGAAGGATGCGTGGATAAAAAAATATATGAATGATAGAATGATGGATTGATGGATAGAAGGATGGATGGGACGATGGATAGAATGATGGATGGATGGATAGAATGCTGGATGGATGAATAGACAAATATATGGTTGATAGAACGATAGAGGGATGGATAGAATGATGGATGGATGGATGGATGGATGGATGGATGGATGGATGGATGGATGGATGGATGGATGGATAGATAGATGGATAGAAGGATGGGTGGATAGAAAAATATATGAATGACAGAATGATGGATTGATGAATAGAAGGATGAAGGATGGATGGATGGATAGAAGGATGGGTGGATAGAGCAATGGATAGAACAATGGATGGACAGACCAGTGGATATAATGATGGATGGATGAAATGATGGATAGAATGATGGATGAAACAATGGATAAAAAATATTTGGTTAGAACGATAGATGGATGGATAAAATGATGATAGAAAGATGGATAGAATAATAGATGGATAGACAGAATGAGGGATGGAATGATGGATAGAACGATGGATGGATAGAACAATGGATATAATGATGGATGGATGGAATGATGGATAGAATGATGGATATAATGATGGATGGATGGTTAGAAAAATATATGGTTGATAGAACGATAGATGGATGGATAGAATAATATATGGATGGATAGAATGATAGATGGATAGATGGAATGATGGATGGATGAATGGAATGATGGATAGAACAATCGATTGATGATAGAACGATAGATGATGGATAGAATGATGGATGGATAGAATGATAGATGGATAGAATGATGAATAGAAGATGGATACAATGATAGATGGATGGATAGAATGATGGATGGATGGATGGATGGATGGAATGATGGATAGAACAATAGATGGATGAATAGATTGATGGATGGATGGATGGACAGACAGACAGAATACATGCTCGAGTAAATCCGAATGGTATATTCTTCTCATGTGTGTGTCCGATCATTCATAATAATCTCAATGAGCAGCAGTCATTGACTTTCCTGCGCCTGTGGAGGGCGCTGTCACTAGACACACACACACACACACACACACACACACACACACACACGTCTACACACACACACAGTTTAACTTCTGCGCATATCCTACAATCCTCTTCATCAATCCCTTCATTGATTAGTGTAACGCATGCGATCATCACTGCGTGTGTGTGTGTGAATCATGATCTGCGCATGAGAGTGAGGCTGCGTGTGTGTGTGTGTGTGTGGGAGGGTCAGTGTGAGGAAGAGAACGTCATCGCTGAGGGTTCAGCCGGACACACACTCACACACTGACCGCTGGATCTGCCGGACAACTGTGCGCGCGCGCGAGCGAGGTAAAACTATCTTCTGTGAACGTGTGTGTGTGTGTGTGTGTGTGTTAACAGTTACAGAGGGCTCGCATTCTCGCTCGCGCTATAATAACTTTAGACACGCGCTGTGATAGACTTTAAACAACTTTTAAGTGCACGCGCGAGTATGATTGTTTACATTAGATGTACTAAGTTAATGTAGTAGATTAATCTCTATAACAGCTGTACAGTATTAGCCCTATAGAAGTTATATTGTTAAATATGCACGCGCTATTATATTAATAAATGTAAAAGCGTCTAAAAAACTGAAGCACTGGAGTCTCGACTGCCATCAAACTAACGCTGCTCTCTCTCTCAGGAAGGACTGAGTGTGGAATATTATCTCTGAAATATAATAATCATCTCTAGTCATCAGAACGGAGACTCTACCAGCAAACTGAAGATGAAGAGCATCGCGTGTGTTATAGCCGTTCTTCTGAGTCTGAGGACTGCAGCTTCAGGTAAGAGAGAGAGAGAGAGTGTGTGTGTGTGTGTGTGTGTGTGTGTGTGTGTGTGTGTGTGACATATGAGGACACAAATGTGTATAATGCCATGGGTATGACACAGGTATTACAGGAGAGGGTGAAATATGAGGACATTACCCATGGCCCCACTTTTCAAAAGGCTTATAAATCACACAGGAGGAGTTTTTATGAGAAAGTAAAAATGCAGAATGTTTCCTGTGATGGGTAGGTTTAGGGGCAGTGTGTGTGTGTGTGTGTGTAGCTTTAGGGGCAGTGTGTGTGTTTGTGTGTGTGTGTAGCTTTAGGGGCAGTGTAAGGGGATAGAAAATACGGTTTGTACAGTATAAAAGCCAATGGAATGTCCCCATATGTCACAAAAACAAACATGAGTGTGTGTGTGTGTGTGTTACACATTATCTTATATTAATGTGTGTAATGGTGATTTGTTAAACTTAATGAGGAGCCACACTGTGAAAGTGTTTTCAGTGAGATATATCTGAATGATATCTGCAGGTCAAATGTCGGAATATATAATATCTAATCCCAGTTCAGCCTTCGTATAGGTCAAGCCTAATTGGGCTGTTGATTGTAAAGTCATTGTGAGGGGAGATCTGTTGAAGGAGTGTGTGTGTGTGTGTGTTCTGCTGGTGTTTTGTGTTGGTCAATGTTCTCAGTGCGTTCTGCTGAAGTTATGATCAATCGTTCTTCCAGTAACACTCGTTGAAACTTTAGCTGGTCTTCAATAACATTCTCAGAATGTTCACACATCATTAATGGAACGTTTAACGTTTTTAGATATTGCTAATTGTTTCGGAATGTTGATAGAACATGTAAAAGTTCTGGATGGAATGTTCGCACATTTAAAAAATGACACTTTTTGAACATTCCATACTGACTACTTTGGGCGGTCGGGTTCTTCAAACGTTCAGGATGAGTGGAGATCTACGGATTCTTCATCTGGCCGTTAATTTGAAACGCTTTGAGATTGAGTCAGTACAGTGTGTGTGTGTGTGCGTGTGTGTGTGGGCATGTTTTTGTGTACAGTATAAAAACCATTAAGCTTATGGAATGTCCCCATATGTCACAAAAACAAACGTGTGTGTGTGTGTGTGTGTGTGTGTGTGTGTTCAGTTCTTCTCCAAATTCTGCTGGTGTTTTCTGTTGTCAGTGTTCTGCCAAAGTTATGATCAATCGTTCTTCCAGTGACGTCTTTAATAACATTCTCAGAACGTTCACACATCATTAATGGAATGTTTAACGTTTTTCAAATGTTACAGATTTTATCGGAATGTTCAGAGAACACTCAAAAGTAACAGTTCTGGATGGAATGTTGGCACATTTAAACATTCCGTCAGGCCGTTTGCTCCAGTGATGCTCGCTGTGTGGGAATGAACACAGAGATCAGATGGCAGGATCATACGAGTGGCGTGTTTGAACGATAATGGCTGATAATGTTCAGTCTGCGCTGTCGTTGATCTGCCGCTCTTGTACTTTCACTTTGCATTTTACTGGAAGCAGCTCCGCTCAGCAGTTTTCTCAGACCGTTTTTAATAATTCTAACACAGCACACTCAATAACGCTCACTTTAGAGAAATTCTGTCATTATTCAGCTCAGCTCATCAGGCTTGTGTGTGTGTGTGTGTGTGTGTGTGTGTGTGTGATCATGTTTTTGTGAAATATGAGGACACAAATGTGTATAATGCCATGGGTATGACACAGGTATTACAGGAGAGGGTGAAATATGAGGACATTACCCATGGCCCCACTTTTCACAAAAACAAACAAGTGTGTGTGTGTGTGTGTGTGTGTGTGTGTGTGTGTTCGGTGTGTGTGTGTGTGTGTGTGTGTCAGTGACCGAACCGCAGAAATCCACTGGAAGACAAGAGACATCCTGAGGAAGACGAGCGTTATGGATAAGAAGGTTTAGGGGAAAGGGCAGTGTGTCTGTGTGTGTGTGTGTGAGCCTGTTTATGTGTTTTATGAGGACACAAATTTGTATAACTACATGGGTATTACACTGGTATTATACTATAAACGTGGTTTATGAACACATTTCAAATAGCTTTAAAAACGATATGATGTTTTTTTGAGAAAGTAAAAATGCAGAATGTTTCCTGTGATGGGTAGGTTTAGGGGCAGTGTGTGTGTGTGTGTGTGTGTGTGTGTGCGTGATGGGTAGGTTTAGGGGTAGTGTGTGTGTGTGTGTGTTTGTGTGTGTGTGTGTGTGTGCGTGATGGGTAGGTTTAGGGGTAGTGTGTGTGTGTGTGTGTGTGTGTGTGTGTAATGGGTAGGTTTAGGGGTTGTGTGTGTGTGTGTGTTTGTGTGTGTGTGTGTGTGTAATGGGTAGGTTTAGGGGCAGTGTGTGTATGTGTGTGTGTGTGTGTGTGTGTGTGTGTGTGTGTGTGTGTGTGTGTGTGTGTAATGGGTAGGTTTTGGGGCAGTGTGTGTGTGTGTGTGTGTGTGTGTGATGGGTAGGTTTAGGGGCAGTGTAAGGGGATAGAAAATACGGTTTGTACAGTATAAAAACCATTACGCCTATGGAATGTCCTCACCTTTCACAAAAACAAACGTGTGTGTGTGTGTGTGTGTGTGTGTGTGTGTGTGTGTGTGTGTGTGTGTGTAATGGGTAGGTTTTGGGGCAGTGTGTGTGTGTGTGTGTGTGTGTGATGGGTAGGTTTAGGGGCAGTGTAAGGGGATAGAAAATACGGTTTGTACAGTATAAAAACCATTACGCCTATGGAATGTCCTCACCTTTCACAAAAACAAACGTGTGTGTGTGTGTGTGTGTGTGTGTGTGTGTGTGTGTGTGTGTGTGTGTGTGTGTGTGTGTCAGTGACCGAACCGCTGAAATCCACTGGAAGACAAGAGACATCCTGAGGAAGACGAGCGTTATGGATAAGAAGGTTTAGGGGAAAGGGCAGTGTGTCTGTGTGTGTGTGTGTGTGTGTGTGTGTGTGTGTGTGTAATGGGTAGGTTTAGGGGCAGTGTGTGTGTGTGTATGTGTGTGTGTGTGTGTGTGTGTGTGTGTGTGTGTGTGTAATGGGTAGGTTTTGGGGCAGTGTAAGGGGATAGAAAATACGGTTTGTACAGTATAAAAACCATTACGCCTATGGAATGTCCTCACCTTTCACAAAAACAAACGTGTGTGTGTGTGTGTGTGTGTGTGTGTGTGTGTGTGTGTCAGTGACCGAACCGCTGAAATCCACTGGAAGACAAGAGACATCCTGAGGAAGACGAGCGTTATGTAACGTGGTTATGCAGCAGCACAGACACCGCGAGAGAGAGACAGACAGACGGTTCCTCAGTGAATAAGCACAATGATGGTAACAGGAAAAAACCCCCGTGTTAAATATGGCGTGTAGCGTTTAAATGAGGCACTTCCGGCCGCTGGAGGACCGCCGGCTGGTCTGAGAGACCCGGTGACGCGACCGCATGGAGACCGATTTATATCTCGCACTCGCAATTAACAATCAGTTTTTTTCCTCCTCTGACTGAGAGCTTTTTTTTTTCTTTTTCTTCTCTCATTCTTGTTCTGCTTTTGCTCGAGATTTGCTGGATAAAACCCTTTCACTTCTCACATGTTTGTATCTGCCGTTCACTCGTGTGTGTGTGTGTGTGTGTGTGTGTGTACTAGTTTATTTTACACTGTGGGGACCGTTGTATTTATCAGACTGTGAGCACTTTGTCTATTTAAACAGGGAATAATCAACGATAAAGTCAGTTATGGAGTGCAGCAAGGCTCTGTGTTAGGACCTCTGCTATTCTCAATATACCATATGCTGCAGCTTGGTGTGTGTGTGTGTGTTTGTGACATATGAGGACACAAATGTGTATAATGCCATGGGTATGACACCGGTATTACAGGAGAGGGTGAAATATGAGGACATTACCCATGGCCCCACTTTTCAAAAGGCTTATAAATCACACAGGAGGAGTTTTTATGAGAAAGTAAAAATGCAGAATGTTTCCTGTGATGGGTGTGTGTGATGGGTAGGTTTAGGGGCAGTGTGTGTGTGTGTGTGTGAAAGAAACTGGAAGAGTAAACAAGAAGAGCTTATTAAGACTTTTTTAAGACGTTTGTTTTCAATCCTCAAATAAAGATTCAAGCGGTTATGAATCAGCGTATTGATTCATGTTTCGGATCGCCAATGTCACGTGATTTACATTTACATTTATGCATTTGGCAGACGCTTTTATCCAAAGCGACTTACAATGCATTCAAGTTACACATTTTACATTTTTCCCTGGGAATCGAACCCATGACCTTGGCGTTGCTAGCACCATGCTCTATTGTTTGAGCTATACGAAATTTCAGCAGTTTGACACGCGATCCGAATCATGAATCGATTCGCTGATTCATAACCGTTTGAATCTTTATTTGAGGATTGAACACACAAAAACTACGACTTTATTCAGCATTGGCTTCTCTTCCGCGTTTGTGTTCAATCCTCAAATAAAGATTCAAACGGTTATGAATCAGCGAATCGATCGATGATTCGGATAGCCAATGTCACGTGAGTTCAGCAGTTTGACGCGCGATCCGAATCATGAATCAATTTGCTGATTCATAACCGTTTTAATCTTTATTTGAACACAAACGCGGAAGAGAAGCCAATGCTGAATAAAGTCGTAGTTTTTGTTATTTTTGGACCCAAATGTATTTTGGATGCTTCAAGAGACTCTAATTAACCCACTGATGTCTCATATGGACTACTGTGATGATGTTTTTATTCCCTTTCTGGACATGGACAGTATAGTGTGCATACACTTGCATACGCTCTCGGACTAAATATAAAATATCTTAAACTGTGTGTGAAGATGAACGGAGGTCTTACGGGTGTGGAGCGACATTAGGGGGAGGAGTTAATGACAGACATTTCATTTCTGGGTGAACTAACCCTTTAAAACAGGAAAAATGATCAACCAATGGGGTGAGAAAAATAATCTTATTTCTGTTTGGGACGGAAACAAGAAACAAGATTATTTTTCTCACCCCATTGGCAGATCATTTTGCCTGTTTTAAGCAAAAACTCATTTTGATTTGATTTTTAAGAAAACAAGCAATATGTCGTTTTACTTGTCTAGTAAATGCATTTTGATCTAAGAATTGTTAGATATTTAGACTAGAAACAAGACAAAATGACTGAGTAAGAAGAGCATTTTTTGCAGTGAATTTCTGCTGTAACCTCTGAAGTCTAAACTCTGGTCGTTGTGGCGTCTCTGTGTTTGTCCCGTCTCAGCTTCGGGTCTCTTGGGCCGGCCGGCCGTAGCGTGACTCAGGAATGGCTCATTAGCCTCAGAAAGAGATAAACCGCATCTCGCTGAGACCTGATAAGACCCGCGTTATGAGCTATCACCGCCCGTCTGACCCCTACACTGATCTAGAATCAGCTCGCCAGAAGAAACAGGGCTTAAAAGAGAGAGTTCACTTCAGGCAAAAATTTGGTCATTGAGATACTTGAGATATTTTCACACAGATCTGTCAAAGCCAGAGGTGGACAAAGTACAACTCCATTACTTGAGTAAAAGTAGAAGTACTTCTGGTCAATTATTACTCCGTTACAAGTGAAAGTTCTCAAAACTGAAATTTTCTTGCGTATTTGTTTTTAAAAAGTACTTAAGTATCAAAAGTAGATTTTGCTATTTATGTCAAAGCATTATTTTATTATTATTACACGGCTCTGTGAAAGACTTGATTCTGATTGGTCAATCACACATTCCAGCGGTATGTTATTCCCAGATAACACACACCGCTCATCCGGGTACTGCGAGTTATCTTGACCGGCTCTACTTCTGTGCTTAACGCTGGCGCCATCTTGTGGCTTAAACAGCCGTGGGTTACAATGGAAGACTTCAAGGCGGGTTTCCTTTATAAAGTTTTTAATATGGATATTTTTCTCACACAAACGCATCGATTGGAATCAGAAGGCTCTATTAACCCATCGGAGTCGTGTGGAGCACGTTATTTGACGGACAGCTGCATTTAATGGACTTCAAAAACAGCTCCAACTACTGCTGGGATTAACGTTAGCCTGGACTTTTTAAATATAACTCTGATTGTATTTGTCTGACAGAAGAATGTCATAAACACCTATAATGACCTGAGGGTGAGTAAATCATAGGCTTGGTTTCATTTTTGGCTGAACTAACCCTTTCAGCATTCATTCTCAACATTTAGCAGCAATAGATAAAGGCTTAAAGCAGGTTGGAACTGTTTTTCTTTGCCGAAGCTTTGCGTAAGAGCTAATAAAATATTTAATCTCGAGACAATATTTAGTGTGTAATTTATTTGAGACTAGTAGCCGTGTAATAAGCGGGATAATGTCCACCCAGCCGGTTGTTATCGCAGAATAAACCCCTTCAGAGTGACGCTCCGCTTCGCCTCGGGGCCCTGATCACTCGTTGGGGTTTATTCTGCGATAACAACTGGCTGGGTGGACATTAGCCCTTACTTGTCATGATGGTTTAAGCCAGTCAGTGACGCTCCATCTGACACACTAGCAGACGACTAACTTAAACTCATTTAAATACTTGTAGAAAAGTTACAAAGCTGCTGTCACTTTAAGGCAGAACGCACGGATCCAATACACTGATACACATCTGATATTCTCACACTGTTCACCTTCACTGAAGACAGAATCAACTTTGTTTATGTGAATCCTCCACTAAATGAGCATTTGGACATCCGTCTTCTTCCATTTTGCTCTAAACTATAAATCAGTGTTTAATAAATGCTGTGAAATCATTGAACTTCACGAGACTCTACAAGAGTGATTCCTGAAAGGCTTTCTGCAAAAACCCAAACACCTTTAAAAGAAGAAAAAAATCATCCACTGACTTTCAGAGCTGCGACAGAAACGACTTTCCACTTCGAGGACCTTGATAGAAATGTAGTGGAGTAAAGAGGACGATATTTGTCTTTCAGATGGAGTGAAGTTAAAGTCAGAAGTTTACAGAAAAAATAATACTCCAGTAAAGTACAGAGACTCAAAAAGTGAACTTCAGTATAGTACTCGAGTAAATGAGCTGAGTTACTGTCCAGCTCTTGTCAAAGCTTCAAAAATGACCAAAACACCTTGAAAGTAGGCAGAATGTGAAGTCACTCAAATATGGTGCGTCATAATTGGTTAATATAAGACATGCGAGAACCAGACATGCGAGAATAACTCATCTTAAACAAGTCTGAATATGCACAAAAAGTGCAGTTAATTGTACTGAATGTGCACTTTTAGCGTATCAACAGGACTCCAGTTTGGAAAAATAATTTTCAGGTCTGGAAAAGTATGGAAAAAAAGAAAATATAGTATGGAAAAATATTTGCATTTGAAGACTTGCTTCTATTTAGCTTTCTATCATAGAAAATTGAAGAAGTGTGTTTTCATGGCAGCTGTTTAGCGATTCTTTAGTGACTGTCAAACACGACCGAATGAATTCAAGATGCAAAAATGCAGGTTATAAGCATTTTGGGTTTCTCCTTACTATATTCTTAGCATCTTATCACAGAGCCTCTAAAAGGACATTTGCAAAAAGAAAAAAACATCCAGACTTTCGTGTGCGCATGAGAAACCATTAAACAGCATTTATAGGACAATGCACACTGAGCCACCTATTGCTCCATCAGCATATTTTGCGGTGTGGTTTCTCCGCCGCCACAAAGGATGCATTAAATCAGACCAAAGGCCTTGAAATATGATGTACTGCCCTTTGAAAGTCTAATTTTGAACACTTTTTTACAATACCAGTCTTTTTTTATAGACCCATGAACATGGCAAATAGGACAATGCACACAGCCATATTGTGCCATCAGCCTATTTCATGTCATGGTTTCTCCGCCGCCCCAGAAGATGGGTTATATTGGATATTAGGTCTTGGTATTAGAGTTGCTACCCTGAGAAAAGCCAAATTTTGAATTCTTTTTGTCCCCCAATACCAGTCTTTTTAATAGTCTGGCTAAAGAGCTTAGCAAATAGGACAATGCAGACAGCCATATTGTGCCATCAGCTCATTTCGTGTCATGGTTTCTCCGCCGCCACAAAGGAATGTGCTAAATCAGACCTAAGGCCTTGAAATAAGATGTACTGCCCTAAAAAAAGCCCAATTTTGAACACTTTTTTACAATGTTAGTCTTTTTTATAGACCTTTGAACTTGGCAAATAGGACAATTCACACAGCCATATTGTGCCATCAGCCCAATTCATGTCATGGTTTCTCCGCCGCCCCAGAAGATGTGTTAAATTGCACATTAAGCCTTGATATTAGAGGTACTACCCTGAGAAAAGACAAATTTTGAATTATTTTTTCCCCCCAATAATAGTCTTTTAATACACTGGTTAAAGAACTTAGCAAATAGGACAATGCACACTGAGCCACCTGTTGCTCCATCAGCATATTTTGCGGTGTGGTTTCTCCGCCGCCACAAAGGATGCATTAAATCAGACCAAAGGCCTTGAAATATGATGTACTGCCCTTACGAAAGTCTAATTTTGAGCACTTTTTTACAATACCAGTCTTTTTTTATAGACCCATGAACATGGCAAATAGGACCATTCACACAGCCAAATAGTGCCGTCAGCCCATTTCGTGTCATGGTTTCTCCGCCGCCCCAGAAGATGGGTTAAATTGGATATTAGGTCTTGGCATTAGAGGTACTACCCTGAGACAAGGCAGATTTAAAACACTTTTTAACAGTACCAGTCTTTTTTATAGACCTTTGAACCTGGCAAATAGGACAATGCACACAGCCATATTGCTCCATCAGGCATGTGTGTATGAGAGTGTGTGTGTGTATGAGAGAGTGTGTGTGTGTGAGTGAGTGAGTGAGTGAGTGAGTGAGTGAGTGTTTGAGAGTGCGTGTGTGAGTAAGAGAGAGAGTGTGTGTCTGTGAGTGTGGAAATGAGTGAGTGTACGATAGTGTGTGTGTGTGTGTGAGAGAGAGAGAGAGAGAGAGAGTGTGTGAGTGAGTGAGTGTTTGAGAGTGCGTGTGTGAGTGAGAGAGAGTGTGTGTGTCTGTGAGTGTGCGTGTGTGAGTAAGGGAGAGAGTGTGTGTCTGTGAGTGTGGAAATGAGTGAGTGTACGATAGTGTGTGTGTGTGTGTGTGTGTGTGTGTGAGAGAGAGAGAGAGAGAGGGAGAGAGAGTGTGTGTCTGTGAGTGTGCATGTGTGAGTGAGTGAGCGTACGAGAGTGCGTGCGTGTGTGTACGAGAGTGTGTGTGTGTGTGAGTGAGTGTTTGAGAGTGCTTGTGTGTGTGTGAGAGAGAGTGTGTGTGTCTGTGAGTGTGCGTGTGTGAGTGTACGAGAGTGTGTGTTTGTGTGTGTGAGATAGTGTGTGTGTGTGTGCTTGTGTACAAGAGTGTGTGTGAGAGTGTGTGTGAGTGAGTGTTTGAGTGTGCGTGTGTGAGTGTACGATAGTGCGTGTGTGTGTGTGTGAGTGTGCGTGTGTGTGAGAGTGAAAGAAAGTGTGTGTGAGTGAGTGAGTGAGTGTTCGAGTGTGTGTGAGTGAGTCTGTGAGTGTGTTAGTGTGTGTGTGAGGGAGTGTTCGAATGTGTGTGATTGAGTGTGTGTCCGTGTGTGCGAGAGAGTTTGCGTGTGTGTGTGTGTGTGTGTGTGTGAGTAAGTGAGTGAGTGTTCGAGAGTGTGTGTGTCTGTGAGTGTGATACTTGTGAGCGTGAGTGAGAGTTCAAGTGTGTGTGAGGTTGTGTGTGAGAGTGAGTGTGTTTGTGTGTCTGTTAGTGTGTGTTTGAGTGAGTGTTCGAGTGTGTGTGTGATTATTGTGAGTGTGATTCTGTGTGTGTTTGTGTGTGTGATTGTTGCGAGTGTGAGTGTGTGTGTGTCTGTGAGTGTGTGTGAGTGAGTGAGTATGTGTGTGAGAGCATGTGAGTGTGTTAGTGTGTGTGTGTGTGTGTGTGTGTGTGTGAGGGAGTGTTCGAGTGTGTGTGAGTAAGTGTGTGTGTGTAAGTGTGATTATGAGTGTGTGATTGTGTTAGTTAATAGAGTGTGTGTGTGTGTGTGTGTGTGTGTGTGTGTTTTTGTGAGTGTGTGTTTGTCAAGTCACCTTCATTTATATTGCGATTTTTTACAATAGAGATTGTTTTAAATCAGCTTTACAATGATAGCTGTAGTGTGTTTGTGTGTGTGTGTGTGTGTGTTTAATATCCAGGAACCTGAATGAGAGAAAGCATGAAACTAAGAAGAGAAGTTTGAGAAGAAAAATGCAAGCAAATGCAAGTATTTAAATAGCATTTCCAGAAGCAGCTTTTATTCTCCGGCAGAGGAAGAGCGCAGCACGTGTCGGGGCCGGCGGCCATTGTGCTCCGGCCTCAGCCAGAACATAACTAACTAGAAGAGAAGCGGCTCAGTTTCAGAGCAGCTCCACAAGTGAAGTTTAAAACAGTTTGAAGGTTCGTCTGAAGTCTGAAGGTCTTATAGGCCTGGGTTTGAATACTTGAGCAGTTTCAACACACACACACACACACACACACACACACACACACACACACACACACACACACACACACACACACACACACACACACACACACACACACACACACACACACACACACACACACACACACATGTTGGTCTATGTGGTTTACAGGGACTCTCCATAGGCGTAATGGTTTTTATACCGTACAAACCGTATTTTCTATCCCCTTACACTGCCCCTAAACCTACCCATCACACACACACACACACACACACACACACACACACACACTGCCCCTGCCCCTAAACCTACCCATCACAGGAAACATTCTGCATTTTTACTTTCTCAAAAAAACATCATTTAGTATGTTTTTAAGGCCATTTGAATTATGAGGACATTTGATATGTCCTCATAAACCACATTTATAGTGTAATACCAGTGTAATACCCATGTAGTTATACAAATTTGTGTCCTCATAAACCACATAAACAGGCTCACACACACACACACACACACACACACACACACACACACACAGACACACACACACACACACACACACACACACACACACACACACACACACACACACACACACACACACACACACACACACACACACTGCCCCTGCCCCTAAACCTACCCATCACAGGAAACATTCTGCATTTTTACTTTCTCAAAAAAACATCATTTAGTATGTTTTTAAGGCCATTTGAATTATGAGGACATTTGATATGTCCTCATAAACCACATTTATAGAGTAATACCAGTGTAATACCCATGTAGTTATACAAATTTGTGTCCTCATAAACCACATAAACAGGCTCACACACACACACACACTCACACACACACACACACACACACACACACACACACACACACACACACACACACACACACACACACACACACACACACACACACACACACAGATGTAGTCTGGGGTTAGAGGCAGGGCAGTGAGTTCCACACTCTGTTTGCTGCTCTGTTTATTTCCAAGCCGATGCGACGGCCGACAGTCGCTCCCGGAGGTTTACACAGACCCACACAAAGACAGGCCGTCTGGGAGAAATATCTGGGAGATATCTGGGAGATATGTGGGAGAAATCTGGGAGATATGTGGGAGAAATCTGGGAGATATCTGGGAGAAAAATCTGGGAAAATTCTGGGAGATATCTGGCAGAAATCTGGGAGAAAAATCTGGGAGATATCTGGGAGAACAATCTGGGAGATATGTGGAAGAGATATCTGGGAGAAATCTGGGAGATATCTGGGAGAAAAATCTGGGAGAAAAATCTGGGAGATATCTGGGAGAAATCTGGGAGAAAAATCTGGGAGATATGTGGGAGATATGTGGAAGAAAAATCTGGGAGATATCTGGGAGAATTCTGGGAGAATTCTGGGAGAAATCTGGGAGAAAAATCTGGGAGATATCTGGGAGAATTCTGGGAGAGAAATCTGGGAGAAATCTGGGAGAACAATCTGGGAGATATGTGGAAGAAAAATCTGGGAGATATCTGGGAGATATCTGGGAGAAATCTGGGAGAAATCTGGGAGATATCTGGGAGAAAAATCTGGGAGAAAAATCTGGGAGATATCTGGGAGATATCTGGGAGATATCTGGGAGAAATCTGGGAGAAAAATCTGGGAGATATCTGGGAGATATGTGGAAGAAAAATCTGGGAGAAATCTGGGAGATATCTGGGAGAAATCTGGGAGACAAATCTGGGAGATATCTGGGAGATATGTGGAAGAAAAATCTGGGAGATATCTGGGAGAAATAGCTCCTCGCTGGCTCCTGGATGAGGAGCGCGATGATAAGCAGAAGAATCCGGCGGGATTTGGGATGTGGGCGGCCGCAGGGGTCAGAGGTCGCGGGACACTGCGGGGCTCTGCGCGCCGCTGATAAGAGTTTGTTTGTCTTCCTGTGGATGGTTCGGCCTCAGTCTACAGCCGAGGAAACGCCGGGACAATAGGTGTGCTGCGACCTCCCTCCATCCCTCCCTCCCTCTCTCTCTCTCTCTCTCTCTCTCTCTCCCCCTCTCTCTCTCTCTCTCTTTCCCTTCCATACCTCAACGTTTCTCTTCCGTCTTCGAATGAACACTTCGACAAAACACTTTCATCAGCCTCAGTCTGACCACTTCAGGAGCAAGGACAGTCGACTACAGCTGGACAACCAAAACTACCCCCCCCCCCCCCAAATAGAAAAATAAAAAAATTCTGATTTTCATTCACTAAAATAAACAAAATAAACAAACAAACAAAAACTAAACTATGACCATAAAATAACATTTCCATTACTCGAAATGACTGCTGGCAAATCAATTAATCGCAATTAATCACATCTAACAAAAGCTCCAGTTTTGTTACCAGTAATAGACTTTTGTCCACTGTTGTTTTTTTATATTTTAGTGAGTTTCTGTGACATCAGTTTACTGTCAGGATGTCCTGTAAAGATCACATTCGGGGCTTTGCTCAGATACCAAACGTTTGGTCTTTAAAAACGGCTGACATTAATGTTTAGCACTCTTATGGAAATATGATTAATTTTCTGATTGTTTGTTATTTTTCAGATTGTTTGCAAAGTAGGGCATTGATTTCATAAATGTCCACTGTAGAGACGCCAGGACTTAAACCATTGTTTATCACACATAACAAGTGAATAGGGGAAGAAATTACATACCAATATTCCTATGAAATATTACATACATTATGAAAATCTTGCCAACTATTTCTCCCATTATTACACTTCCTTTTGTTCATTACATGTTGCACCAAGAGCACATTAATATGCAAATTCGATGCAGTGTATAGATATATTGTATTGAATGGGAAGTATGGCCATTTTACCCACATATTGCATAAAGTAAGATGGTATATCAAAGCAGTTATATCTTTCATAACATAGCTCAGAATCATCTTTAAAGAAAGTTTGCTTAAAAATAATTGGTAAATTATAAAGAAATCCCTGTTTTTGCCTAGACGTGATTGACAGCTGCTCACTGAGCTCCAGATCTGTGTGTTGTCTTTAAACTTTAAACACACGACGTCTTCTGCTTGGATCTGCGGAGGAAACTAATCAAGAGGGTAAAATATGTGCTTCCTGAAATCTATTTCTGCTGCGGAAATGTAAGTGTTTTCCACACGATCTGCAGAAGGTTTTATGTGTTTTACTCTCCTAACCTCGACTGAACTCGACTCGATCCGCGTCAGCCTCGTTTCCACACTCGATCCTCCCAATCTAAGCCTGACGGGAAACATTTGCCTAGTTTGCTGGTAAAGGAGTTTATCATACGAAGGAAACCGGCTGCTGGCTGAAGAGCATTCTGGCGCCTTTGACCTCAGAAGCGGAAGTGAGCGTTTGCAGGATGCCAGATCATCATGCTTTACTTAAAAACATCATCCTTATCTCAAATGCTCATGAAGTGACTCAATGCTTTCTTGTCTGCTGGTTTTTGACCTTAAATATAAGAAAGCTGACACACAGGCTTGAGCGAGATCAGCTCTGACACTTACGGGATATCCTTATATCATAATGAACTTTGATATATCAAAGACTCAAGGGAATGTTGATTTCTCAATTCATCACCCCTTTAAAGGAGAACTCCGGTGAGAAATGACCCTCGGGGTAATGGGAGTAGATCGTTCTCTGGGATGCGTTTTCATGAAATCGAATGTAAAGAGTTTTATCTCTAAACACAGATTAGCTTATAGCGCTTGTCTATGGGGCACAGGGTAAGTCAAATTAAACCGCTAGTTAATACCACTAACAAGGCTCAACATAGCCTCACACTAACACGGCAGCATAATGAGGGTCCCTACATGCTAACCGCAGCACTGAGAACTTTATAAGAGTACAAACAGTTTAATAAGAAGATACTTTAACATTTTGAACATGTGAACACTAGGGTGTGGTAAGGAAGTTTCCAGGGGAATACCTGACGCCTGAAGTTAAAAGAGCCAAAATGTTCACCCAGCGAGTAACAAGTCTTTCACGTCTTCTTGCGCTTGGATATTTCATTTGGCAAGGCTTAAATTTTCGTGACGATGCAGCGGTGGCCGGTCAACTGTCCCGAGCCTCAATCACATTTGTTTGACGATTGCATTGCTAGAATTCATATATTATTCACAATTCATAATATTTATAAAACGTTACAGGCCAACTGTTTCATATACTTGCCAATGCCGATTTTTACTTGCATTTGGTGCTTGTTGAGTGTTCATTTTAGTCTGGTTCCAACATCCATGTTTTTGACAGAAACAGGACTTGCTTACCCACATTCAAGTGTTGATAACACAGAACGCTATATAACGATATACTGACTGTTTACTAGGGCTGTGCGATATTTAAGAAAAAGGCGATATTTTGCGATATTCGATATGCGATACGTATATTGCTATTAGTGTGTACAATCTATTTATATTATATTTAAAAAAAGTATTTCATTCTTTCTGGGAAAAGAAAACATTGCTACACCTTCTGAAAGTGACCAGCAGTTTTTTAAACAAAAATGTGTCATAAAAATGAAGAGCTCTGAGTGATTTTCTCTTGTTCTTCTGTTGTTTGACAGACAGCATCAGGTTTACTGTATTATTAACAGGTTTACTCTATTAGCCTCCTGTCACTTTAAGACCTTATGCACGGATCCTATTGACACGCATTCATTTTCTTTCCCCAACTGATATCGTTCACTTAAAGCAGGGGTGCCCAAACTTTTTCCTATGAAGGGCCAAAAATCAAACTTGATTGAGAGACGTGGGCCGAAAGTAATTAAAAAAAAAATCAAACTGTATTAGGCCTACATTAAAGTTGCTATGGGTTTATTCATTTCATAATGTTTACAATAAATATAAAACAAATGTAATCTGATTAACTAATGCAGTTTTATTTGTAAAGTGTTGCATTTTAATGACCAATTAAATGGGCAACAATCCCCAAGTGTTCAATGTAAAATACGGTTCAATGTCAAATACACAATGATCCAGATTCATAATGTTGACGGATATTTTACTCTTTTAAAAAAGGAACAGACTGTTTGCAAATAGGGTTGGGCGATATCCCCTAAATTGGCAGTTGACAATGTTTACAGTAAAACATCGCAATGGACGATGATATCGTCGTTTATTTTTATTTTTATAAAAAGATAAAATACAGAGTATAGTAAATTATATCTCTTTACATAAATACTATTTTCTACTTAAAAACTATAATTTCATTATTTTATTAACCCAAATAAGGACTCACCCGCGCAAGTTTCCACGTGATGGGGAAAAAAGGTAGCTTCCTTCCACTTAAGAAGAGTTGTGCACTTTTTATTTTAATTTATCTCTTTACATAAAAACTATTTTCTACTTAAAGCTCTATCTTCGTCATTAACCCAGTGTTTGGTATGTGAATGCTGTTTTACGTGAATATTACCACAGGAGTAAAAGCACAAAACTTTGTTTAAAAAGGAAATAAATTCGCAGATGTAACATTGCAGCCCTGGATGAGAGAGGTGGGCTGAGCCCAATTTAAGATCTGCCAGCTTTTTAATTCTGTTTTGGGTTCTGGTCACCCGATTTGATGGACATCTGGTTTCTTTTCTCAAATCTTCACTCGCGTCGCACTCATTTTCACAGGAAAATATTAATGCTTCTTCCTTTCGTTTGCGTATAATTAAGTATATTATACCCATTCACATCTATGGTAAAGACTGTAGGACGAATACCTTTTGACAAATTTTATTTTATTAAATTTTATGTTTGTGCTTGTTATTAGACTTGAGGCGCGTCAAGTTTATTTGAATAGCGCAGTTCACGTGCACCCAGCGGTTTTACTTTCGCTTTTTCTAGCGGTGCATAATCAAACATAGCCTAAATGTCTTGGCCCTGTGGAAGATAAAATTCACTCTTCAGCCCTTTTACAACAAGTGTTGCTTTGCAACATCATGAAGACAAAGATATTAGAAAAGGTGTCTATCCAGCTCATGTCCCACATTCATCTCAAAGCGCAGACCGGCATAGGACGCATCTTTAAGGGGGAAAAGGCTAGGAATCTATCTACAAATCTTTTTTTAACTAATAATTAATTTTCTTATACTCTTTGGGTTACCATTATTTACTGATAATTGTTTAATTGTTTTACAGGCTGCAGTGAGTTGTTTCACTGACGGAAAATAAACATGCATGCTTATTATAATGTTTGAGCGTTTATCATTTCAAAATGTAGGCTCTCTCTCTCGGACCTCGGTGGGCCAAATCAAAGGTTACCACGGGCCAACTTTGGCCCGCGGGCCCTAGTTTGGGCATCTCTGACTTAAAGCATATCTGACCGAGTTTACATGAATACTCATCAAGGCAGCCATTTTGACATATCTGTCTGTTGACAGTTTTGGTAGCCTAGATGCCAGCCGAACTCAGCCCCGCCCACAAAACTTTTAGGTCTGGCGGTTCGCTCTGGCGTCGCTCCAAGAAGCTCTGGTTTCTTACAACACCGCCAAAGATTGTTTATTTCAGCGCACGTGCAGACAGGGTTGCCAAGTTTTTACAACAAAACCCGCCAACTACTAGCCCTAAACAATAGATTCTCGGGGGGTTCTCTGGAAAAAAGTGGTGTTTGGGGGTAAAATGTGTGTTATTTTGGCAAGATTGCTGCTAAACTTCGCACTCATGGGTCTATATATCACATAATAGTAGCTTCAACCCACGGACATAGAAAACAACCCGCGGAAAAAAACGAGGACTTGGCAACACAGTGCAGTTGAGCTCTGTTGACGTCGCTCCGTCGCTCTGATTGATTGTCGGTCTGTCCAATCAAAGTCTTTCCTGGTTGGGTTAAAACACGCCCCATAATCACAGCCCAATGGAGCATCAGACTCATATTCTGACTAGAGCTGAGGATGACCACGTCAGGCTACAGTTTTGAGTGTGTAACAAGAAACAGAACTGAAGGGATCCCACGCTCAGAGAGGCGGCTTGAGCGCACGTTGCGCTGTGTGAGTGTTTTAATTACTCTTTTTAACATCAACCAAGTCACATAAGTAACAGTCGTGCCCAGTACACTTTTCACAATTTTAAAGTAGCCTATTAAAATCATTCAGATATTGCGTGCCGTTGCGATATGCATATTGCGATATGTATATTTTCGATATTCTGATAATTTCGATATATTGCACAGCCCTACTGTTCACATATATTCACAATACAAACTAGTCAAGTTTAGTGAAAATTGGCGGGGAAAGAGTTAACACCCGTCCCTGACTTGAGGAAATAAATGATTGTGTGGGAACATTAGTGTGATCATGTGACTTCGGGACAGTTGCTTTGATTGATTTGAAGCATTTTCCCCAAAATTGAAGCCTTCTAGAAACCGCGTGACCTTTTTCTCAGCTCATAATGCAAGGAATGAAATTCATCTGTTGGTGCCCTACTGCTGTGCGTGTGCGTGTGTGTTTTCCAGTATTAGGCAATTCCTCCATGAGCCGTTCTGATGTTCACCCAGTTGGCGAGAGCTGAGTGTGTGTGTGTGTGTGTGTGTGTGTGTGTAGATGAAGGCCCGAGGGTCAAACTGCGAGATGAAGCCTCTCGCAAACACACGAGGGCAGGGGAAATAACAAATGATGGATTGCGGGGCATTATTTGTGTCCTGGCTCAGAGAAACAGGGCTGATTGGATGTTTTAAACAGCCTTAAACATTTCATTGCATGGGAAAGAGCCATCGCCGCTTCTGATGAAACCAGATAAAAGCCGTGGCTTATAGCTCATTTAACACAGAACCGCTTAGTGAAACCTCTGGCATTTCCGGGTCAGCGCCGCCACCGCTTGCGTCCCACGAGTCTGACTGATACATTATGAATGTCAGTCCATCTGAATGATGAAATACAGATGTATGAAGATAAACGCTTATGTTACATTAGCAGTTTGTCTAAAATGTGTGTTTTAGATGATGATGGTAGTAAGAATGTTTGAGCCAAGGGTCAATCCATGGCCATTATATGATCTATCTATTGTATATTGTTGGATTTTTCTTTTAAAGCCGACATGAAATAGAAGATGCACTCGTCTTTTCTTCTCTATTGTTCCGTATTGAGTGAATCGCTTTGCAAACAAGAACAAATGTAGACGGGGCTTGATTGTGTCTGTTGGGAATTGATTAGATGGTGGCGGTTTGCTATTGGTGGATCTCATGTGATTGACAGGTGGCCCCGCCCTCATCATCAGAGATGAAATTATTCTCATTCAAGATTACAAGGAACATGGATTTTAAAATGATACAGATGTTTTTACTGGAAAACAAGGCAGTGTTGGGGGTAACTCGTTACAAGTAACTCGAGTTACATAATCAGATTACTTTTTCAAGTAACTAGTAAAGTAATGTATTAATTTTTAAATTTACAGCAACCTTTGTTTTCCCATTTCTTGACTGACCGCTCTCCTGTCCCCATGTTGAGATAAAGTCGTTGTGCGTAAACATGATGGTTATTGTAGTTCTAGGCTAACTGTGAGCTTGCATTTACTAATCTCATTTGCACAAAAACAAAAACCATTAAGTACTCCTCAAAATTAATAAAATATGTGAAATGCAAAATCAGAATACTATGCGAACCTCCAATAATGAAATGTTAAATAAATCAAATATCTGTATGCATTCAATCTCACTTTATTGACCGATGTCTTGCTGCTGACCTTTAATGATTCAGTTAAACTATATGCAAAAAATACTTTAGATTGTTTTTATTGGTGAAGTAAGTGCTACCTGAGGATTATTATCTACTTTTGGTGTGAAAGTGTCTTTTTAAATTTGCTCAAAAATATAACTTTTTTGTTATATATATATAAATAAAAAAAACAGGTGATTTTTTTTTCTTAAAAAGTAACTAAGTAACCTAATTAGTTACTTTTTAAGGGAGTAACGCAAAAGTAATGTAACGCATTCATTTTCTTAAAAAGTAACTAAGTAACGTAGTTAGTTACTTTTTAGGGAGTAACGCAAAAGTAATGTAACGCATTACTTTTGTTAAAAAGTTATTAAGTAACGTAATTAGTTACTTTTTAAGGGTGTAACACAAAAGTAATGTAACATTACTTTTATTAAAAAGTAACTAAGTAATGTAATTAGTTACTTTTTAAGGGTGTAATTAGTCACATTATTGTAATGCATTACATTTCAAAGTAACTTTAACACTGGTTAAGAATATGTTGTGTATTTTCAGTGTTTACCCATTCAATCTGTGCTTACATCCTTGATAAGCCCCGACTTAGACAAAGACAAATCCTGGCCTGCCGCCATCATCAGCTGGACGTCTAAACATGGCATTTCCTGTTGTCCGTACAGTTCCTGTATTTCCTCACACTCTGCCCTAAAAAAGCAAACCGTGTTGTGTTTACCTGTCGTTATAGACACACACATACACTAGCATTGCTGAAAGAGTCTCTTCTGCTCAGCAAAGCTGCATTTATTTGATTTGATTTTCATGTATTATTATAATTTATTACACGGCTCTGTGAAATTCTTGATTCTGATTGGTCAATCGTGCATTCCAGCGGTATGTTATTCCCAGATAACACACACCGCTCATCCGGGTACTACGAGTTATCCTGACCGGATCTACTTCTGTGCTTAACGCTGGCGCCATCTTGTGGCTTAAACAGCCGTGGGTTACAATGGAAGACTTCAAGGCAGGTTTCCTTTATAAAGTTTTAAATATGGATATTTTTCTGACACAAACGCATCGATTGGAATCAGAAGGCTCTATTAACCCATCGGAGTCGTGTGGAGCACGTTATTTGACGGACAGCTGCATTTAATGGACTTCAGAAACAGCTCCAACTACTGCTGGGATTAACGTTAGCCTGGACTTTTTAAATATAACTCTGATTGTATTTGTCTGACAGAAGAATGTCATAAACACCTATAATGACCTGAGGGAGAGTAAATCATAGGCTTGGTTTCATTTTTGGGTGAACTAACCCTTTCAGCATTCATTCTCAACATTTAGCAGCAATAGATAAAGGCTTAAAGCAGGTTGGAACTGTTCTTCTTCGCGGAAGCTTTGCGTAAGAGCTAATAAAATATTTCATCTCAAGACAATATTTAGTGTGTAATTTATTTGAGACTAGTAGCCGTGTAATAAGCGGGATAATGTCCACCCAGCCGGTTGTTATCGCAGAATAAACCCCTTCAGAGTGACGCTCCGCTTCGCCTCGGGGTCCTGATCACTCGTCGGGGTTTATTCTGAGATAACAACCGGCTGGGTGGACATTATCCCTTACGTAAGTCTGTTCTCTATGTCAATATATAGTAAAGTGTGATTTATTCCTGTGATGAAAGCTGAATTTATCATCATTACCAGTGTTGGGGAAAGTTACTTTGAAAAGAAATGTGTTACAATATTGCATTACTCCCTTAAAAAGTAACTAATTGAGTTACTTAGTTACTTTTTAAGAAAAGTAATGTGTTACATTACTTTTGTGTTACATTTTCTCACCTTTTTATCACAAAAAAGTTCTATTTTTGTGCAAATGTAAAGACTTCTTCACACCAAAATTAAAATAATAAACCTCAGGCCGAGGTTTAACGTACAGTAGAGGGCGCCGCTCAAACAAACCTTTCAACAAACCCTAATTTTTGCTTTTGGTTTAACTGACTCATCGAAAGATAGCAGCAAAACATTGGTCAATAAATGTAGATTAAATGCATACAAGTTTTTTATTATTTTTATTATTGGACGTTTGAAGAGTATTCCGATTTTGCATTTGATGGATTTTATTCATTTTGAGGAGTACTTCATCTTTATTGTGCAAGTGAGATGAATAAATGCTCACATTTAGTCTAGAACTAAAATAACCTGTTTCGAACATTGCCATCTTTGTGGAGACATTTTGTCCTCATAATGTATATATATATTACTTTGTTTAAATGCATTTATTCAAATGATTTCTGTTCATTGTGAAAAATAAGGACTTATTCACCCTAATGAGCAATAATTAGAATGAGATTGAAAGAAATTAGATTTGATAATAGATATATAAAAATGATTGTCATATATTTAAAACAGATTTAGTTTATTAGTGCTGTTATGTTTCATTCGTGCATGACTGACACATATGCATCACATTAAAACTGTAAGCCAAAAGCATGGACATCTCAGATGAGTTTAGGTCTGAGCGTTAGAGTTGATGGAGCTCCTGACGCGGGTCCTCCAGAGGAACGGCGTGATTTATGAGCTGCTGCCGGGATATTTTCCCCAGGGCTGCAGATGATTTCAATAACTCTTTCCTTCTCTTTAGACTCCGATGAGATGTGTAAGCTGGAGGATGTTCCTGGAAACAGCAACGATTGGATCGTCCTGCAGGAAGCGTCTCTGGGATGCTGGGCGGACTTCAGCATCGAGGGCAACGGGACAGAAGTCCACATCCTCAACCTGCTCTTCTCACCTGTGAGTCGGCTTTCAGTTCACTGTGTGCTTCATGGATCTCAGACCAGTTCAGAGCAGCTCAAACCGGTTCAGACCAGTTCAGAGCAGCTCAAACCGGTTCAGACAAGTTAAAACCAGTTCAGACCAGTGGAGACCAGTTCAGACCAGCTCAAACCGGTTCAGACCAGTTGAGAGCAGCTCAAACCGGTTCAGACAAGTTAAAACCAGTTCAGACCAGTTAAAACCGGTTCAGACAAGTTCAGACCAGTTCAAACCAGTGGAGACCAGTTCAGACCAGCTCAAACCAGTGGAGACCTGTTCAGACCAGTTCAAACCAGTGGAGACCAGTTCAGACCAGCTCAAACCAGTGGAGACCAGTTCAGACTAGTTCAAACCAGTGGAGACCAGTTCAGACCAGCTCAAACCAGTGGAGACCAGTTCAGACTAGTTCAAACCAGTGGAGACCAGTTCAGACTAGTTCAAACCAGTGGAGACCAGTTCAGACCAGCTCAAACCAGTGGAGACCAGTTCAGACTAGTTCAAACCAGTGGAGACCAGTTCAGACCAGCTCAAACCAGTGGAGACCAGTTCAGACTAGTTCAAACCAGTGGAGACCAGTTCAGACTAGTTCAAACCAGTGGAGACCAGTTCAGACCAGCTCAAACCAGTGGAGACCAGTTCAGACTAGTTCAAACCAGTGGAGACCAGCTCAAACCTGTTCAGACCATTTAAAACCGGTTCACACCAGTTCAAACCAGTTCAGACAAGTTCAAACCAGTTCAGACAAGTTCAAACCAGTTCAGTCCAGCTCAAACCAGTTCAGACCAGCTTAAGCCAATTCAAACCCACTCAGACCAGCTTAAACCTGCTCAGGCCAGTTCTAAGCAGCTCAGACCAGCTCAGGCCAGTTTAAAACAGCTCAGACCAATTCAGACCAACTCAGGCCAGTTCAAACCAGATCAGACCAGTTCAGAACAGCTCAAACCAGGTCAGGCCAGTTTAAAGCTAGCTCAGGCCAGCTCAAACCAGTTCAGACCAGCTCAGACCAGCTCAGGCCAGTTCAAACCAGCTCAGACCAGCTCAAACCAGCTCAGGCCAGTTTAAAACAGCTTAGACCAGTTCAGACCAACTCAGGCCAGTTCAAACCAGATCAGACCAGTTCAGAACAGCTCAAACCAGTTCAGACCAGCTCAGACCAGCTCAGGCCAGTTCAGAACAGCTCAAACCAGTTCAGACAAGCTCAAACCAGTTCAGACCAGCTCAGACCAGCTCAGGCCAGCTCAAACCAGGTCAGGCCAGTTTAAAACTAGCTCAGGCCAGCTCAAACCAGCTCAGACTAGCATGAAGTGCTTCAGCGCTGTGCTGATTTAGTGACACTTTAGCACACTTAGAGCACTTATTACGTAAATAATATACTTAAGTGTGAACTGAAAATTAAAATGTACTTTAGTTTAAATTTATATTATTATTTATTTATATTCATTTAAGAGCATTTTTGACCCAGTTGAATAGAACATAGAACAGAAGTACATGTTTATATGTAATGTATTGTGTTTAAAGGTGTCATGAACTGGCTTCTTTCCCCCTTAGAGGTCAACTAATGATGTTTGTGTGGTTTTTACATTCAGAAACATCATAACTAATAAGTAATAGTCTATTTTCTACACTGGTTTTGATGGGCGTGTCACTGGAGACTTGGAAGGAAACGCCCACGGCTAGGATTGGCTAAGATTTGCATATTTAATGAGCTCAGCTGTTAGATCACATGAGGGAGGGATTGTTTTGAAAGCGGCACCGGAATGATTCTCTCACAGGGCTCGCTAAACGTCTTTATCAAACACAATGATTTATTTCTCATCCACCCGCGATTGATTGGAATATTATTTCTCTATTACATGGGCTGCACAATCTTTGGATTAGACATGTGCCGATTTTCGATAATGCGATTTATCACGATAATGAATATGCACGATATTGTTATCGTGGGCACTTTAAAATATCGTAAATAATCATTTATTAACTATTTATAAATTTTTTATAATGCACTCAAGAATACTTTGCCCATCAACCGTATAAATGCTTAACACCGCTGTATTCTGCGTCAAAGGGACACGCGCTCAGATCTCTTAGCTGTCCATCGTATATTCGATGATGACACTTGCTCCAGGGATGGAGGGAAGGGGGTAGGGTGGGGGGGAGGGTTTCAGCGACATTGCCGCTGGTGCCACTTCTCGTGGGCGTTGAGTCCAATCCTTGAGCCACACACTCTTCCGCAGATGGAGCAAGGGAAACCAGACACCAGGGGGGTACCAGCCGCCCGCTGGTGTCTCTTGATGCGTCTCTCGGATCGTCTGTCTTGGTTTTTTTGGTGTATTTGAAAGACTGCAGTGGCACAGGTGAATAAACAAGCCCAACGTGCGTTTGCACATGACTAAACCGGTGAAGGACACGCGCTGCTGAAGTGCCGCTCAGTGACAGCAGAGGGCGCTGATGAACTGCAGAATGCAGCGGTTACCCCGGAAACCCGCAAACAAACAAAAAACGCGTGTAGTTTTTAAAACAGCCATTCGTTTGTGTAATCTCAATGTTGTTCATCACAGCACCAAATACTTAATACTTAAAGACTTAATAGGCTATTTATTTTCAAATTTAAACATTTTTATGTTTCAATCTGGACTACAACATACCCTAATGATTAGAACTGTTCTTATTATGTGTTATTGTTCAGTAAAACTTTGAGACATATATGACTTCATTAGTTAACATTTTAATTCATTATTACCAAACTGACAATGAAAAATACTTATAAAGAATTAATTATTCTATGTTAATTTCTTAGTTACTGTTTAATAACATTCAAATCAAAATCAAAATAACTTTTTTAATGGACCTAAGATAAAACGAACAATGATCAGTATTTCTTAACTAACATTACCAAAAACATTATACTTTCTGTACCAAATGTAGCTGTTGCTCAATCTTAGTGAATGCATTAAATAATGAGACCGTATTGTAATTTGTTAGCCTACCTGTTGTTCTTTATAGCCTAATTCTTTTGCACTTTAATCTGTTTGAAAATTGTACTTTTACAGCTCTGAAAAATATCAAGAGACCACATAACATTGATTTCTCAAAGAGGGGTCTCTTAATTTTTTTTCCAGAGCTGTATATATTTTTGGTGCATTATTGTATTTAAACATTCAGTTATTTTTGTTCTTACAAAATAGTTCTTAAAGCTGTTATAATATGGCAACACTTTTTTTTGCAACTTATTTCAATATCGTGATAATATCGTATATCGTGATAAAACTTCATCAATTAATCGCAGCATGAAAAATTGATATCGGCACATGCCTACTGTGGATTTAACCGCGAACACACACACACACACACACACACACACACACACACACACACACACACACACACACACACACACACACACACACACACACACACACACACACACACACACACACGTTGGTCTATGTGGTTTACAGGGACTCTCCATAGACCCTTTTACAGCCCACGTGATCAAAGAGTTGCGCGCGCAGTTTGGCAACGGAAGTGGTGTTGTTCCCCAGTGGTTCTAACGTGTGAGCAACTCCGAAAGTTTATCAAAACGGTTTCCCAGCATCAAAATGTCTGGCTGTTGCGTTTTCGTTTGCACTAATCGCTATTCCACCAATGGGCTTAAGTTTTATAGGACTCCGACAGGATCACGGCCGTTTCAGAAGAACCGGCAGTACCTGTGGCTGCAGGCGATTAAATGCATTGATTAGAACGAGGACATAAAAATGCTCGCATAAAAGAAAAGTCATTTGTAAAACATTTACTGCACTTGAAACTTAATGCTTTATAATAAACCTCCCAACATTGGCTGCCACTGGTGTGTATAATGTACCCCCACCACCAGATTATCATATCAATAATCA
Organism: Pseudorasbora parva; assembly: GCF_024679245.1. NCBI lineage: Eukaryota > Metazoa > Chordata > Actinopteri > Cypriniformes > Gobionidae > Pseudorasbora > Pseudorasbora parva. The sequence continues at coordinate 1,782,161 of NC_090174.1, forward strand.
CAGTACTTATCAATTTCATTTGTAATGATTTTATTAATAGTTTAATTGCAAAATAACCATCTGAGAAAGCAAACATAGTTGCTATTAAAGTACTAAAGCATTACAAAATTAAACTTTAAACAGAAGTGTGTCGACACGAATCAATAACAACATAAAATGTAAGGAAATGGATAAATGTACGTCTGTGTGAAGAATAAGAATAAATGTAGAAAATTGTATTGGACATTCTGTACATGCCCACAGACAACGCATTCATAAGCATCCAGTGATTTATATGCTTGTCTCGGGTGAACACGCTCGGTTCCTCAACTAAATACGTATAAATCCGACCACTATATCTGGCCATCTGTTAACGTCTTCTCTCCACTCCACTATAGTACACGGATCTGGTAGCCGAATACCATTTGATAAAGTCAACTTTTTAAAATAACTTTCTCGGTTTGTGTTGCTTAATCCGCTCACGTAGCTTGACATGCTGCTGATTCTCGCCACAGTTTGTTGCCAAAATGCGCGCGCATACGTTGCTACGTCATCATTGTATACAAACAGTAAAAGGGTCCATAGGCGTAATGGTTTTTATACCGTACAAACCGTATTTTCTATCCCCTTACACTGCCCCTAAACTTACCCATCACACACACACACACACACACACACACTGCCCCTAAACCTACCCATCACAGGAAACATTCTGCATCTTTACTTTCTCATAAAAACTCCTCCTGTGTGATTTATAAGCCTTTTGTAAAGTGGGGCCATGGGGTAATGTCCTCATATTTCACCCTCTCCTGTAATACCTGTGTCATACCCATGCCATTATACACATTTGTGTCCTTATATGTCACAAAAACATGCCCACACACAAGCACACACACACACAGAGCGGCAGGTCAAGGGAGGAGTGGTGTGTGTGTGTGTGTGGGGTGGGCGGAGCTTCAGGCTTCATTGATGTCACTGTCTGGGCCACTGGAGCCGACCCGGGTCGAGAGCAGAGCTGAAGAATAACGGGAAGCTGTTATGCATCAGCAAAGCCCTGAAAAAAAGAGAAAAACTGCTCTTGAGAAAAAAAAAATTGCAAAAGGAAAACAATTGTATCTTGAAAGTACAGGAACAAAAATAGCAGGGGCGAGTGATCAGGCAGCGCGGTGGACATTGTTTGACCCAAACGGAGTGAGGTGGACAGCGATGGATTATGGGAGGTCTGCGTTTCTGTAAACACCATTGAGGATTGCTGCAAATTATTAACATGGCTGGATTGTTTCCTTCAGCACGCAGTTCCAATATTAAATATAGAAGCAGACACGGAAACCAAACTGAAGCCGTGAAAACACGACAGAGATTCACACTCTCTGACGCTTCTCCTAAAACACACACACATACACACACACACACACACACACACACACACACACACACACACACACACACACACACACACACATGTTGGTCTATGTGGTTTACAGGGACTCTCCATAGGCGTAATGGTTTTTATACTGTACAAACCGTATTTTCTATCCCCTTACACTGCCCCTAAACCTACCCATCACACACACACACACACACTGCCCCTAAACCTACCCATCACACACACACACACACACACACTGCCCCTGCCCCTAAACCTATCCATCACAGGAAACATTCTGCATTTTTACTTTTTCAAAAAAACATCTTTTAGTATGTTTTTAAGGCCATTTGAATTATGAGGACATTTGATACATCCTCATAAACCACATTTATAGAGTAATACCAGTGTAATACCCATGTAGTTATACAAATTTGTGTCCTCATAAACCACATAAACAGGCTCACACACACACACACACACACACACACACACACACACACACACACACACACACACACACACACACACACACACACACACACACACACACACACACACACACACTCCACAGAGATTAAAACTTTGTTTGACCAAGAATCATGCACAATTACAGTGGAAGATCTTCTCTATCACTTATTTCACACCAGACAGGAAGTAAACAAATAGAACACCCTAGCAACCAAGCAATGCCCTAGCAACCACCTCGATTTCACTCAAATCCATCACTTATATCACTTAGAACATTCATGGCGTTTACACACACGGACATGTCCTTCTTACGGTACTTTAGTATTTTTTTGGGAGGATCTGTACTTTACTTGAGTTTTTATATTTCTGTCAACTTTTAATTTTACTCCGATACGTTTCCCCAAAGCATTTTTGTTACTTATAACAAAATAAATTCAGAAGACTGCAAGCAAACCTGCGCAAACATTTCGTTTTCCAATACAGTACATGTTTTCCTATCATTATAAAGTAATTCATCTGTTGACTATTAATGCCATCAAGACTGAGAGGATGCTAACATTAGGACCTCAAACGGTTAAAATAATGTGACAAAAACACGCAAGTCTGACCCAAAGGTTTAATGTCATGTTTGTTACCATCTATTTCCATTATTTAATATCCATCTGGACGCTTTAATGCCGTCGTAATTCAGCGAAGTGGCGTATTAGAAGCTATGACATGAGAAATCAAACTGTATCCTTACAGAAACAAATCAGAAACTCGCTTGATTTCAGTTTTTTATCATTACCGTTACATATTTTGGTTAAATAACCATCAAGTGTTCTAAAGTAGAAGCAAATAAAGTGTGAAATATACATACACTCACCTAAGGATTATTAGGAGCACACACTAATACTGTGTTTGACCCCCTTTCTCCTTCAGAACTGCCTTAATTCTACGTGGCATTGATTCAACAAGCTGCTGAAAGCATTCTTTAGAAATGTTGGCCCATATTGATAGGAGAGCATCTTGCAGTTGATGGAGATTTGTGGGATTCACATCCAGGGCACGAAGCTCCCGTTCCACCACATCCCAAAGATGCTCTATTGGGTTGAGATCTGGGGACTGTGGCGGCCATTTTAGTACAGTCAACTCATTGTCACGTTCAAGAAACCAATTTGAAATGATTGGAGCTTTGTGACATGGTGCATTATCCTGCTGGAAGTAGCCATCAGAGGATGGGGACATGGTGGTCATAAAGGGATGGACATGGTCAGAAACAATGCTCAGGTAGGCCGTGGCATTTAAACGATGCCCAATTGGCACTAAGGGGCCTAAAGTGTGCCAAGAAAACATCCCCCACACCATTACACCACCACCACCAGCCTGCACAGTGGGAACAAGGCATGATGGATCCATGTTCTCATTCTGTTTACGCCAAATTCTGACTCTACCATCTGAATGTCTCAACAGAAATCGAGACTCGATCAGACCAGGCAACATTTTTCCAGTCTTTAACTGTCCAATTTTGGTGAGCTTGTGCAAATTGTAGCCCCTCTTCCCTATTTGTAGTGGAGATGAGTGGCACCCGGTGGGGTCTTCTGCTGTTGTAGCCCATCCGCCTCAAGGTTGTGTGTGTTGTGGCTTCACAAATGCTTTGCTGCATACCTCGGTTGTAACGAGTGGTTATTTCAGTCAAAGTTGCTCTTCTATCAGCTTGAATCAGTCGGCCCATTCTCCTCTGACCTCGAGCATCAACAAGGCATTTTCTTCCACAGGACTGCTGCATACTGGATGCTCTTCCCTTTTCACACCATTCTTTGTAAACCCTAGAAATGGTTGTGTGTGAAAATCCCAGTAACTGAGCAGATTGTGAAATACTCAGACCGGCCCGTCTGGCACCAACAACCATGCCACGCTCAAAATTGCTTTCTTTGTCATTCTGACATTCAGTTTGGAGTTCAGGAGATTGTCTTGATCAGGACCACACCCCTAAATGCACTGAAGAACTGGCATGTGATTGGTTGAGTAGATAATTGCATTAATGAGAAATTGAACAGGTGTTCCTAATAATCGTTTAGGGGAGTGTATACTGTGTCTAATTTCAATGCTATGACTTTATGTCTGAAGATGGCCATCTTTAAACATTTACATTTAAACTAGGGCTGTCAATTGATTAAACTATTTAATCATGATTAATTGCATGATTGCCATGAGTTAACTCGCGATTAATCGCAATTTAATCACACATTTTTAGCAATTGTAAATGTATCTTAAATTACGTTTAAATTAGGTTTTTAATAGCCTACTCTAATCAACATGGGTATGGACCCATGTTGATTAGAGTAGGCTATTAAATGCAAATGTACATTTATTATTAGTGAATCCATACTTATTCAATAATAATAACGCGTTATTAACGCGTTAACTTTGACAGCCCTAATTTAAACATTTATATGAAATGGTAACATTTTACAAGAGTCAATATTACCTAAGCTTTATTAAAACATTTTAAAGTCGTCTCTTACATTAGGTACGGTACTATGAATTAACATGAATGATCAAGGTATAATTCATATATTCATATTTTTATATTTAAAACCTACAATAAACAGTTTACCAACAGAGATAAATCTGAACACTATCTTGCTGCTTGCTGAACAATTTTTTAATGTTTTTGTTGATCCTTTTGTATTTTGCATTTACTTGTACTTTTACTTTCAATTACTTTTAACTTTTACCAAAGTCATTTTCTTGCAAGATATCTTTTACTCAAGTATGGCTTTTGAGTACTTTACACATCACTGCCTGACGGCCACAACAGACGCCTGTGTGTGTGTGTGTGTGTGTGTGTGTGTGTGTGTGTGTGTGTGTGAGAGAGAGTCGAGCTCAGCTGCTGCCGAGAGCTTTGATTACCTCAGCGGTGGGATGGCGTGGCGTAGAGCTCTTTGTGGACCTGTGCGAATCCTGCTGGAAACACTGCATGCTGCCGACCCATCCAGTCAATAAAAGCCTTAAAGGAGCTCAGATGATTGACAGGTCCACAGATTATGATCCGAGAGCTTCACTTTTAACTGCACATCCGTCTTAATTATCAGGTTGAGTTTCTCTGAAGTGTTCAAAGCTCATTTGAAGCCAACATGTGCCTCCTATCAAAGCACACTCTTTAGGGCGACTAGCTCTGAAACCCTATTAGAATTTCCAAGGATCAGCATTCTCCACTTAAAAGTATCGGCGGACCAAACGGTAAGTCATAGAGACTTGAAACTTTGAGGGATGGTAGTACTCACACCGTCTACAACTGCACCAATGCTCGCCCAAATCAGCCTGACGGGGGCGCTACAGCGCTCAAAAGTACGCAATAGCTCATAAGTCCTAAACCGTTTGTTGCAAGCTCAAGTGTCTTATAATCTCTGCAATTATCCAGCTGTGATCCTTTCAAAGAGTCTTTGTCGTCTCGTGCATTAGGACGATATAGACACGCATCCTCTTCCAGATCCATAACCTCTTTAGTAGATGTGAAATTCGTAATTGTTGTCCTGATGGTAGAAATGGGGATTTTCAGTGCTTTGGCTAATTTCCTTCAGCCACTTTGTGTTTTGTGAAGCTCAACAGTCTTCTGTATTCTGTGGTTTTCCTCATTGTGATGATGATTAAGGAAATTTGGCCTTTGTGTTTCCTCATATTTATACTCCTGTGGAACAGGAAGTCATAGCTGGCCAATTTCATGCTCCAAGTCACCCTGGTGTGCTAAAAATGTCAATATGAATGGAGAAATACTTCAGAGATATTTTACTAAAAAATTCTAGGGATGTCAATAGTTGTGGAAAAAACATTTAATTCAAAATATGATTTCCCCCCCAATTTCAAATATTTTGCATCAATAAAAAGTTATATTTTTGCTTTTTAAAAAAAAATAAAACATGAAAAGAATAAGCAACGCATTCATATTTACAGCAGTCTTTAATCATTTGAGTCTTACCAGATTCTCGTACATTTCATTTGTAATAGAGTCTGGCCACTCTCCATTGACATGGGATTATTTCCGTGAAGGTGGGCACTCTTTAAAACTATTGGATCTGCTCTGAGCCGCTCTGGATCTGTCATAACCAATTGCTAACGTTTGGTCGTGACGAATGTCATGCGCCGTTCACCGCCTATTTCACACAAATCCGACAACATAAATGTGCACGTATGCAGGCCACCTCAGCGAGAAACCCCTAAAACTCGTGCATTCGGATTGTGATTTATTCACGCCACGGTGGACGGGAGAGTTTTGTGATCGGGAACGCACCGCTCACGTAGTCCGTAGCATGATAGCTTGGTATGATAATAAATGCTGCTATAAATAACGGACCAGTTCAAATGTTTACGTGCTTTTATTTTAATTTGCTTGAGCTGTGAAATATATTGCTCTTCTAAATACTTGCCAGCATTTTAAAGAAATACAAGTCTAGAAATGCATCCAAATAACAGCAAAGCAACCGTACGGTGCTCTGCAGGGGTCAAAAATGATTACAAACAGTGAATTTTGAAGTTATATATTTTAGAAAACTCAGAGATGTGGATTCGGACAGCAATTAAATTCCCACACGACCTTGGTGTTTGTCAAAAGCAGTATGTAACTTGGCCGGCGATTTTTACGTGGGAAACGGACGGCAATAAAATCACTGACTAGCGGCTGTAATGATGACAATACCTTCCGACGCCATGAGAAACAATTACTGTCAGAATAGTGCTTCAGCAACTTCTTCACCACTTCGGGGCTTTAACTTCTGGATATTCAGCAGCGGTGCCACAACGGAATGAATGGTTTCGTTCGCGTCTTTCTCCGCCGCCATTACTGAACTACAACTCAAACTAGCGCTCGACATCAACGTCATCGTTCTCAGCCACTCCCTCTGTTCGCTGATTGGACCGGTTAAAATTTGTTCGGAGAAAACCTAAGAATACACCGCAGTCCCAGACGGAGTACTGAGAGAAAATGAAAATTGAGCGGAAGTATGTAGGAGGGCAGAGCCAGCCTAAGCCTGATATGCTGGTGATTTGATTTTCGCCCTGCAGCTCAGTCTGGAAACCCGTACATTAATTTCTACTGCTTCTGTTACACTTTTGCGGGAACCAATCACAGACTGGCTTATCCAACTGGTGCGCTATTGGCGGGTTTAAAACGATGATGGATGGAGAAGCGATGGGTCGTTGCCCGTTGATCACGCCTCTTGTGATCTGATTGGTTGAAGGACTGTCCAATTGTGTTCAGAGTCATTTGAACTATGCCCGTTGATCACGCCTCTTGTGGTCTGATTGGTTGAAGGACTGTCCAATTGGGTTCAGAGTCATTTGAACTATGCCCGTTGATCACGCCTCTTGTGCGGTAGAAAATACAGATCAGACTCAACAGACCAATGTTCAATTTTAAAGTGAGCTGGTCTGGTGATAGTAGTTTACTCTTCTGACCACAGCCTGGGTTTGACTGGACTGCTGGGCTTCAGGTCAGTGTCCTGTTGAGAGTGTTTTTGTGCATTGCATCACATTTGACCGCAGGGTTGAGCTGTAATTAGCACATCATTTCCTGCACTCATGAATCTCCAGAGCTTGACGCTCCCATCATGCTCCACTTCAGGGCAGGTTGTCAGCGCTCGCTGGGTTTGGTTTCTCTAGAGATGAGGGTTCAGTGCGGGTCCCATCAATCACAGCTCTCTACTGGGAAACTCCAGCTGAGATGTGATGCTCGTGTTTTTTCAGTCAGATTTATGAAGTGTGTGTGTATGTGTGTGTGTGTGTGTGTGTGTGTGTGTGTGTGCTGTTAGTTTCTCACAAACAGTTTCTCATTGAATGGAGACCCGTTTTCAGATAAAGTTTTTTACATTTTCTCAGCTCTTCCCTTGTATAAAGAAATATAAAAATACCCTGTTGTTACACTTTTTTAACATAATCTTAAAAAAGTGCACTTTAATGTTGAATTTAAAGTTTTACTTCAGAGTACATGTCTTATTATTAAGTTGTAATAATCTTTTGTTGTGCTTTAAAAAAGTGTGCTCTCTTCTGACTGGCTGTGATTTTTGATTTGATGTGAGTGCAGTGCGCTTGCAGAGACTCCGCCCACACACTCTTCTGATTGGCTGTGAGTTTTGATTGATTTTTTTTTGCGAGTGCAGAGACTCCGCCCACATGCTTTTCTGATTGGCTGTGAGTTTTGATTGATTTTTTTGCGAGTGCAGAGACTCCGCCCACATGTTTTTCTGATTGGCTGCGAGTTTTGATCGATTTGATTGCGAGCGCGGTATGCTTGCAGAGGCTCCGCCCACACTTCCTTCTGATTGGCTGTGAGTTTTGATTGATTTTTTTTGCGAGTGCAGAGACTCCGCCCACTTGCTTTTCTGATTGGCTGCGAGTTTTGAAAGACAGTTCCTTCATTCTGAATTTTGCCCGGCTCAATGTTTTTTTTCTCTCCGACAAAGACTTTTCTTGTGTTGCCCTTTTTTTAAACAGGCCAGATTTATGAAGCGTGCATTATTAATGTCTCATAGCGTCTCCGTCTTGGTCAGGGAGGTCTTAAACTGCTGTAGGTCTCCTGGTGAGGTCTCTCAGTTTTAGGGCAGATTTGCAAAGTTTCTTTACCTCTGTGTTTGGAGGAAGCCTTTATACTTGCACTGACTTTAAGAATCTGTGTGGAAAGTTTCTTGGTGTTAAAGTTAGTGTTTATTATTGCGGATCTACTAAAGTAGGTGGTCCAAAGCAACAAGGTCATTACAGTCGATGTTAATCTTCTTTGCATGTGACTTTCATTAAGTCTTTAACATTGTAGATTAACTGGTGTTCTCCAGGGGGCAGTTTGTAGATTTCATTAACTCAGACTTCATTCCTGTGCTGTTCTGGTCTAGTGATGAGTAAAGTGTCGAGATTACGAGTAGATTTGCTCCCAGTCCGGGTTTGGATTAGCCTGACGTGGTCATCCTCAGCTCTAGTCAGAATATGAGTCTGATGCCCATTGGGCTGTGATTATGGGGCGTGTTTCAACCCAACCAGGAAAGACTTTGACTGGACAGAGCTACAACCAATCAGAGCGACGGAGCGACGTATTAGGTTAGTTGTCAAATGTCAACAGAGCTCAACTGCACTGTGTTGCCAAGTCTGCGGTTTTCCCCGCGGGTTGTTTTCTATGTCCGTGGGTTGAAGCGACCTCTATTATGTGATATATAGACCCATGAGTGTGAATTTTAGCAGCAACTTTGCCAAAATAACACACATTTTACCCCATAAAGCCATTTCTTTTACAGAGAACACCCCCGAGAAGCTATTGGGCTTGTTTTGGGCTATTATTTGGTGGGTTTTGTGATTGGCAATGATTTTTGATTGATTTGGTTGCGAATGCATTGAGCTTGTAGAGACTCCGCCCACACTCTCTTCTGATTGGCTGTGTTTTTTGATTCATTTGGTTGCGAATGCATTGAGCTTGTAGAGACTCCGCCCACACTCTCTTCTGATTGGCTGTGATTTTTGATTGATTTGGTTGCGAATGCATTGAGCTTGGAGAGACTCCGCCCACACTCTCTTCTGATTGGCTGTGATTTTTGATTGATTTGGTTGCGAATGCATTGAGCTTGTAGAGACTCCGCCCACACTCTCTTCTGATTGGCTGTGATTTTTGATTGATTTGGTTGCGAATGCATTGAGCTTGTAGAGACTCCGCCCACACTCTCTTCTGATTGGCTGTGATTTTTGATTGATTTGGTTGCGAGTGCATTGAGCTTGTAGAGACTCCGCCCACACTCTCTTCTGATTGGCTGTGATTTTTGATTGATTTGGTTGCAAGTGTAGTGAGCTTGTAGAGACTCCGCCCACACTCTCTTCTGATTGGCTGTGATTTTTTAATCATTTGGTTTGCGAATGCAGTGATCTTGTAGAGACTCCGCCTACACTCTCTTCTGATTGGCTGTGATTTTTGATTGATTTGGTTGCGAATGCATTGAGCTTGTAGAGACTCCGCCCACACTCTCTTCTGATTGGCTGTAATTTTTATTGGTTTTATTGCCTGTTACTGGAAACGTATCGTGTAGTGTCTTGTCAGGAGTCACGGCGGACCAGAAGCTGAACACAAGCTTCTCTGTTTATTCCTCCATGAAAGATTCATGGCTGAATTCATTCGGCTGAAGCGCCGGCAGCCGTCGACGTGTGCTGGGATTGGCCTTCTGCTCACCCTCACCTCTTGCTCTTTATAAAGTCTGTTTGGTATCACTTTAGTATGGGGAACACATATTCACTATTAACTATGACTTTTGCCTCAATAAACTCCTAATCTACTGCTTATTAATAGTTAGTAAGGTAGTTTTTGTAGCGTTTAAGTTTAGGTATTGGGTCAGATTAAGGGATGTAGAATAAGATCATGCAGAATAAGGCATTAATATGAGCTTTAGAAGTGCTAATAAACAGACAATATCCTAGTAATATGCATGATAATAAGCAACTAGTTAATAGTTAATAACTGAACCTTAAAATAAAGTACACAATTCACCAACCCTGCAGGCATGTGCATCTGTGATATCTTCCAGCGTCATGTTTTTATCAACAGTGTGCATTAATATTATTTTATTGTCATCTTGATGGTGTTAAACATGTTTGTCATTAACTTTGATGATGTAATTAACAATTTTGTGACGCATAATGAATAATATGAAAAAAAAAACCAGACGGGTCAGTCGAGTTACTGTCCGCTCACCAGCTCCTTGACACAAACTATTATCTCTTTTCCCAATACATTTTCATTTTCTCTCCATAACTCATCCTCCAATCTATCCCGAACTCACACGTGTGTAACGCTACAATTCAGCAAAGCATCATGGGAGAGACGCTGACAGATCAAGGTCAATTGTGCTTCTTCGGTGTCCCTGATGGATGCAGTGCTGTTAGCTGTGGGTTGACTTTGAATAGATTGATTGAACTGAAGAATCTGCATTGTGAAATGTAGAAACTAAAGAATGGCTTGTGTCATTGAAAGGGGTGATGAATTGAGAAATCAACTTTCCCTTGAGCTTTTGATATATAAATATATAAATATAAAAAATTCCTGTTAGTTTCAGAGCTGAAAACCTTGTTAGTCAAAGAAAAGCTTTTATAGACACCAGGCCCAGAAAACGGTCCTGTGCTTCTACTGACGTCAGTGCGCGACGAAACACGCCTCTACCGCGCATCTAATCCAGTAGCCCCGCCCACAGACTCGTCTAATCCAGTAGCCCCGCCCACAGACTCGTCTAATCCAGTAGCCCCGCCCACAGACTCGTCTAATCCAGTAGCCCCGCCCACCGACTCGTCTAATCCAGTAGCCCCGCCCACAGACTCATCTAATCCAGTAGCCCCGCCCACCGACTCGTCTAATCCAGTAGCCCCGCCCACAGACTCGTCTAATCCAGTAGCCCCGCCCACAGACTCGTCTAATCCAGTAGCCCCGCCCACAGACTCGTCTAATCCAGTAGCCCCGCCCACAGACTCGTCTAATCCAGTAGCCCCGCCCACCGACTCGTCTAATCCAGTAGCCCCGCCCACAGACTCATCTAATCCAGTAGCCCCGCCCACAGACTTGTCTAATCCAGTAGCCCCGCCCACAGACTCGTCTAATCCAGTAGCCCCGCCCACAGACTCGTCTAATCCAGTAGCCCCGCCCAAAGACTCGTCTAATCCAGTAGCCCCGCCCACCGACTCGTCTAATCCAGTAGCCCTGCCCACCGACTCGTCTAATCCAGTAGCTCCGCCCACAGACTCGTCTAATCCAGTAGCCCTACCCACCGACTCGCCTAATCCAGTAGCCCTACCCACCGACTCGCCTAATCCAGTAGCCCCGCCTACCGACTCGTCTAATCCAGTAGCCCCACCCACCGACTCGTCTAATCCAGTAGCCCTGCCCAGTAGCCCTGGCCACCGACTCATCTAATCCAGTAGCCCCGCCCACCGACTCATCTAATCCAGTAGCCATGCCCACGACTCATTTAATCCAGTAGCCCCGCCCACAGACTCGTCTAATCCAGTAGCCCTGCCCACCGACTCGCCTAATCCAGTAGCCCCGCCTACCGACTCGTCTAATCCAGTAGCCCCACCCACCGACTCGTCTAATCCAGTAGCCCTGCCCAGTAGCCCTGGCCACCGACTCATCTAATCCAGTAGCCCCGCCCACCGACTCATCTAATCCAGTAGCCATGCCCTCGACTCATTTAATCCAGTAGCCCCGCCCACAGACTCGTCTAATCCAGTAGCCCTGCCCACCGACTCGCCTAATCCAGTAGCCCCGCCCACCGACTCGTCTAATCCAGTAGCCCCACCCACCGACTCGTCTAATCCAGTAGCCCTGCCCACCGACTCATTTAATCCAGTAGCCCCGCCCACAGACTCATGGAGGGCTCATGCTAGCTGGTCAACAACAATAAACATCCCGAGGAAGATAGCCAGATACTGCGCTATTCCTGGTTGTGGAAGAACACAGTCGCTGCGTAAGCTTCCTTCGGATCCTAATATTAATCGCGGGTGGATGAGAAATAAATCATTGTGTTTGTTTGATAAAGACGTTTAGAGAGCCCTGTGAGAGAATCATTCCGGTGCCGCTTTCAAAACAATCCCTCCCTCATGTGAACTAACAGGGGAGCTGAGCTCATTAAATATGCTAATCTTATCCAACCCTAGCCGTGGGCGCTTCCTTCAAAGTCTCCAGTGACACGCCCATCAAAACCAGTGAAGAAAATAGACTATTACTTATCAGTTATGTTGTTTCTGAATGTAAAAACCACACAAACATCATTAGTTGACCTCAGACAACAGTATAAAAATATTTAAAAAGCCAGTTCATGACACCTTTAAAACAGCACTGAAGCATTAGAGGTGTTGATGGACTCGATCTCCTCATCTGTGTTTGATCATCTCTGAATCTGATCTGGATCTTTTGGCTCAAAATGTTGCTTTTTTTTACAAAGCTTACCCATAATCAAGTGTTGATAAAGGAATGCATGAAGCTAGAATATATATATATATATATAATATATATTATTTTTATATAGAATATATATATTATTTTTATTTTTTATTTTAAAGAAGAGGGTCAGCTTTTGTAATATATTGCATGCTCAGATATTCATAAAACCAAATATATGGGCTATTACATTTTTGTGAAAATTGTCAATTGGCGGTGGCTGTTTTTTTTATTTTTATTTTTTTAACGCTGGCAGGGAAAGAGTTAATATAGTTACACTGCAAAAAATGCTCTTCTTATTTAGTATTTTTGTCTTGTTTCCAGTCTAAATATCTAAAAATTCTTAAATCAAGATGCATTTACTATATAAGTAAAATTATATGAGATATTTTTTTTTGTTTTCTGGGGAAAAATATCTAAATGAAGAGAGTTTTTGCTTAAAACAGGCAAAATGATCTGCCAATAGGTTGAGAAAAATAATCTTGTTTCTGATTGGGACGGAAAGAAGATTTCAATCAGAAATCAGGTTATTTTTCTCACCCCATTGGCAGATCATTTTGCCTGTTTTAAGCAAAAACTCACTTCATTTAGATTTTATTTTTTAGAAAACAAGGAAATATATCATGTCATATTACTTATCTAGTAAATGCATCTTGATTTAAGGATAGTTAGACTAGAAACAAGACAAAATGACTAAGTAAGAAGAGCATTTTTTGCAGTGTGAGTACTGTAAAAGTGCATGTGCTGCATGATTTGGGACGCAGCTTTAGTTACGGCAGTAAAGCAGGAAGGTAAACCTCGGGCTGGAGCAGAGCAGCCACTGCAGCGCGTCTGAATGTCTGCAAAACAACAACGCCACTGCCAGACCAGCACAAATGTTTATGGTGCGTGATTTCTGCGCTTCCTAATCACAGGAAAAGTGCCTGTGGGAATTTCTGCCGCCTGGATCAGATTGTGTCTCATTTGCTGCAGTATATCGCCGCTCTGTGCAGTCTGCATGTCTTCATATCATCAGCTGGTGCACTGAAGAGAGAGAGAGAGATAGTGTGTGTGTGTGTGTGTGTGTGTGTGGGCATGTTTTTGTGACATAGGAGGACACAAATGTGTATAATGCCATGGGTATGACACAGGTATTACAGGAGAGGGTGAAATATGAGGACATTACCCATGGCCCCACTTTTCAAAAGGCTTATAAATCACACAGGAGGAGTTTTTATGAGAAAGTAAAAATGTGTGTGTGCGTGTGTGTGTGTGTGTGTGTGTGTGTGATGGGTAGGTTTAGGGGCAGTGTGTGTGTGTGTGTGTGTGTGTGTGTGTGTGTGTGTGTGTGTGTGTGTATGTGTGTGATGGGTAGGTTTAGGGGCAGTGTAAGGGGATAGAAAATACGGTTTGTACAGTAAAAAAACCATTACGCCTATGGAATGTCCCCATATGTCACAAAAACAAACGTGTGTGTGTGCGAGAGAGAGAGTGTGTGTTGCGTGTGTGTACATATTTATTCAAGCGGATTTCTTTTGACCTTGAAATGCATTTGACACTTGTTTATTCCGTGACAGAAACAATCATCCAATTTTTGATTACATATTTTCAGTTGGTTTACTGATATTTTGTCAGAGATATTAAACCGTTCTTGTGTTTCCACAGAAAGCGTTCCCAGTCTTCTCCCTCAACGTGACCACGATGAACCCGTCATTGTTGATCCTCTCCTCAGACACAGACATCCAGATCCTGCTTTATAACAGCTCCGCTGTGAAGATATTCGTGAGTGCCTTCAAACTGTTGTGAATAAAAATAAGCGATGTTACACTGCAAAAAATGCTCTTCTTACTTAGTATTTTTGTCTTGTTTCCAGTCTAAATATCTAAAAATTCTTAAATCAAGATGCATTTACTAGACAAGTAAAACGACATAAGATATCTTTTCTTTTTTGGGGGGGAAAAAAATCTAAATTAAGTGAGTTTTTTCTTAAAACAGGCAAAATGATCCGCCAATGATGTGAGAAAAATGTTGTTTCTGATTGAAATCTTGTTTCCGAACAGAAATAAGATTATTTTTCTCACCCCATTGGCAGATTATTTTGCTTGCTTTAAACAAAAACTTACTTCATTTAGATTTTTCCCCCCAGAAAACAAGCAAACATGTCATTTTACTTAAGAATTTTTAGATATTTGGACTAAAAACGAGAAAACAAATACTAAATAAAAAGAGCATTTTTTGCAGTGTGTACATTTTGCTGACGATCTGCCAGCACAAAGGCGCTTACACACGTCTTTATATTTAACATTGGAGCTAATGGGCCGCCGCGTGGGATCCGCTGGCAGGTGTCTGACAATAAAACCAGCTCCAGCTGCGCTTTCAGCTCTGATTCTGAGGCAATTAGCCCAGTTTGTTTAGCCTGTGACCCCATGAGAGTTAGCAAACACACTGCACTAGTGTAGAATATGCATGTGCCAGAGCACTCGAAACAAAACATTTGTTTTCTTCAGTCTGTTCTCTCCACTGCCAAACCTTGTTAACCTTTATTAGATTGCTGTGGAACAAAGCACACTGGAATTACAGTGCAAAACGAAAGGGAGCGAATGTTTATTTCCGTGCAAGGAGGGAAAATTCAGCTCCTCCCCCAATGAGACTGAATTCTGATAAATATTACAGATGTGGAGTTTTATGACAATCACGACTGGCTCACTCAAACTAGAGATGGGGACTTGAGTTTGAGGCTCGTCCTAGAAAGACTTCAGACTCGAATTGAGACTCGTCCTCGAAAGACTTCAGACTCGAATTGAGACTCGTCCTCGAAAGACTTCAGATTCGAATTGAGACTCGTCCTCGAAAGACTTCAGACTCGACTTGAGGCTCGTCCTCAAAAGACTTCAGACTCGACTTGAGGCTCCTCCTCAAAAGACTTCAGACTCTACTTGAGACTCGTCCTCGAAGCACTTCAGACTCGACTTGAGGCTCGTCCTCGAAAGACTTGAGACTCGACTTGAGACTCGTCCTCGAAAGACTTCAGACTCGACTTGAGGCTCGTCCTCGAAAGACTTCAGACTCGACTTGAGGCTCCTCCTCGAAAGACTTCAGTCTCGACTTGAGGCTCGTCCTCGAAAGACTTCAGACTCGACTTGAGGCTCGTCCTCGAAAGACTTTAGACTCGACTTGAGGCTCGTCCTCGAAAGACTTCAGACTCGACTTGAGGCTCGTCCTCGAAAGACTTCAGACTCGACTTGAGACTCGTCCTCGAAAGACTTCAGACTCGACTTGAGACTCGTCCTCAAAAGACTTCAGACTCGACTTGAGGCTCGTCCTCGAAAGACTTCAGACTCGACTTGAGACTTGTCCTCGAAAGACTTCAGACTCGACTTGAGACTCGTCTTCAAAAGACTTCAGACTCAGCTTGTGGCTCGTCCTAGAAAGACTTCAGACTCAGCTTGTGGCTCGTCCTAGAAAGACTTCCGAGTCGACTTGAGACTCGTCCTCAAAAGACTTCAGACTCGACTTGAGACTTGTCCTCGAAACACTTCAGACTCGACTTGAGACTCGACTTGAGACTCGTCCTCGAAGCACTTCAGACTCGACTTGAGACTCGTCCTCGAAAGACTTCAGACTCGACTTGAGACTCGTCCTCGAAAGACTTCAGACTCGACTTGAGACTCGTCCTCGAAACACTTCAGACTCGACTTGAGACTTGTCCTCGAAACACTTCAAACTCCATTTGAGGCTCGTCCTTGAAAGACTTCAAACTCCATTTGAGGCTCGTCCTTGAAAGACTTCAAACTCCATTTGAGGCTCGTCCTTGAAAGACTTCAAACTCCACTTGAGAGTCGTCCTCGAAAGACTTCAGACTCGACTTGAGACTTGTCCTCGAAACACTTCAAACTCGATTTGAGGCTCGTCCTTGAAAGACTTCAAACTCCATTTGAGGCTCGTCCTCGAAACACTTCAAACTCCATTTGAGGCTCGTCCTTGAAAGACTTCAAACTCCATTTGAGGCTCGTCCTTGAAAGACTTCAAACTCCATTTGAGGCTCGTCCTTGAAAGACTTCAAACTCCACTTGAGAGTCATCCTCGAAAGACTTCAGACTCGACTTGAGACTCGTCCTCGAAACACTTCAGACTCGACTTGAGACTCGACTTGAGACTCGTCCTCGAAAGACTTCAGACTTGACTTGAGACTCGTCCTCGAAAGACTTCAAACTCGACTTGAGACTCGTCCTCGAAACACTTCAGACTCGACTTAAGACTTGTCCTCGAAACACTTCAAACTCCACTTGAGGCTCGTCCTTGAAAGACTTCAAACTCCACTTGAGACTCGTCCTCGAAAGACTTCAGACTCGACTTGAGACTCGTCCTCGAAAGACTTGAGACTCGACTTGAGACTCGTCCTCGAAAGACTTCAGACTCGACTTGAGACTTGTCTTCGAAACACTTCAAACTCCATTTGAGGCTCGTCCTTGAAAGACTTCAAACTCCACTTGAGAGTCGTCCTTGAAAGACTTCAGACTCGACTTGAGACTCGTCCTCGAAACACTTCAGACTCGACTTGAGACTTGACTTGAGACTCGTCCTCGAAAGACTTCAAACTCCACTTGAGACTCGTCCTCGAAAGACTTGAGTCTCAACTTGAGGCTCGTCCTTGAAAGACTTCAGACTCGACTTGAGACTCGTCCTCGAAAGACTTGAGTCTCAACTTGAGGCTCGTACTCGAAACACTTCAGACTTCAGACAAAGTGAAATACCCACTGGGTGGCGTTAAAAGCTTTGTTCTTTTCCGGAACAGATTTTGTCACGTTGGTTTTTTAACGTACACCAATCATGAGTTGAACATTAGTAAAAAATGTATTCATCCTTTATAAAGTTTTAATAAGCAGTTTATAAAGCTATAAAATCGACTTGAGACTTGTCCTCGAAACACTTCAAACTCCATTTGAGGCTCGTCCTTGAAAGACTTCAAACTCCATTTGAGGCTCGTCCTTGAAAGACTTCAAACTCCATTTGAGGCTCGTCCTTGAAAGACTTCAAACTCCACTTGAGAGTCGTCCTCGAAAGACTTCAGACTCGACTTGAGACTTGTCCTCGAAACACTTCAAACTCGATTTGAGGCTCGTCCTTGAAAAACTTCAAACTCCATTTGAGGCTCGTCCTTGAAAGACTTCAAACTCCATTTGAGGCTCGTCCTTGAAAGACTTCAAACTCCATTTGAGGCTCGTCCTTGAAAGACTTCAAACTCCACTTGAGAGACGTCCTCGAAAGACTTCAGACTCGACTTGAGACTCGTCCTCGAAACACTTCAGACTCGACTTGAGACTCGACTTGAGACTCGTCCTCGAAAGACTTCAGACTTGACTTGAGACTCGTCCTCGAAACACTTCAGACTCGACTTAAGACTTGACTTGAGACTCGTCCTCGAAAGACTTCAAACTCGACTTGAGACTCGTCCTCGAAACACTTCAGACTCGACTTAAGACTTGTCCTCGAAACACTTCAAACTCCACTTGAGGCTCGTCCTTGAAAGACTTCAAACTCCACTTGAGAGTCGTCCTCGAAAGACTTCAGACTCGACTTGAGACTTGTCCTCGAAACACTTCAAACTCCACTTGAGGCTCGTCCTTGAAAGAATTCAAATTCCACTTGAGACTCGTCCTCGAAAGACTTGAGACTCCACTTGAGACTCGTCCTCGAAAGACTTCAGACTCGACTTGAGACTCGTCCTCGAAAGACTTGAGACTCGACTTGAGACTCGTCCTCGAAACACTTCAGACTCGACTTGAGACTTGTCCTCGAAACACTTCAAACTCCATTTGAGGCTCGTCCTTGAAAGACTTCAAACTCCACTTGAGAGTCGTCCTTGAAAGTCTTCAGACTCGACTTGAGACTCGTCCTCGAAACACTTCAGACTCGACTTAAGACTTGACTTGAGACTCGTCCTCGAAAGACTTCAAACTCGACTTGAGACTCGTCCTCGAAACACTTCAGACTCGACTTAAGACTTGTCCTCGAAACACTTCAAACTCCACTTGAGGCTCGTCCTTGAAAGACTTCAAACTCCACTTGAGAGTCGTCCTCGAAAGACTTCAGACTCGACTTGAGACTTGTCCTCGAAACACTTCAAACTCCACTTGAGGCTCGTCCTTGAAAGACTTCAAATTCCACTTGAGACTCGTCTTCGAAAGACTTGAGACTCGACTTGAGACTCGTCCTCGAAAGACTTCAGACTCGACTTGAGACTCGTCCTCGAAAGACTTGAGACTCGACTTGAGACTCGTCCTCGAAAGACTTCAGACTCGACTTGAGACTTGTCCTCGAAACACTTCAAACTCCATTTGAGGCTCGTCCTTGAAAGACTTCAAACTCCACTTGAGAGTCGTCCTTGAAAGACTTCAGACTCGACTTGAGACTCGTCCTCGAAACACTTCAGACTCGACTTAAGACTTGACTTGAGACTCGTCCTCGAAAGACTTCAAACTCCACTTGAGACTCGTCCTCGAAAGACTTGAGTCTCAACTTGAGGCTCGTCCTCGAAAGACTTCAGACTCGACTTGAGACTCGTCCTCGAAAGACTTGAGTCTCAACTTGAGGCTCGTACTCGAAACACTTCAGACTTCAGACAAAGTGAAATACCCACTGGGTGGCGTTAAAAGCTTTGTTCTTTTCCGGAACAGATTTTGTCACGTTGGTTTTTTAACGTACACCAATCATGAGTTGAACATTAGTAAAAAATGTATTCATCCTTTATAAAGTTTTAATAAGCAGTTTATAAAGCTATAAAATCTGTATTCTTGATTTTATAAGCACATATATAATGTGTTTAATACAACACTCACTGTGTGTGTGTGTGTGTGTTTGTGTGTGTGTGTGTGTGTCATTATACAAAGTTGTGTCCTGATATGTCACAAAAACAAGCCACACACACACACACACACACACACACACACACACACACACACACACACACACACACACACACACACACACACACACACACACACACACACACACACACACACACACACACACACACACTGATGGGGGAACAGATGCACCAGTGCATTTGATATTTAAACACCGAGGAGCAGCATTAGTATTATTTGCATTGGCCTGTGTGTGGAGAATAAGCAGATTTATACTGTTTTATCCCTCCATTTTACAGGTGACGAACGGAACTTCAATAAGATTGATGCTTCCAAATACAGAAATTCCACAGACAGAAGAAATCCCGTCCGCAGATGGAGATTCAGAGCTTCTGAAATGGGCCACAGAGAGGTTTGGAGGAGTCACGTCCTTCACCACGGCGCAAGATCCCACAAGCATCACTTTCACTGGGATGTCGGGTAAGATCAAGCTCTCTGCATCAGCGCCTCTGAGGTCGTGTGTGTTATTAAAGATCCAATCATTGAGGTTGTGTGTGTTATTAAAGGGTTAGTTCACCCATAAATGTCTGTCATTAACTCCTCTCCCTAATGTCGCTCCACACCCGTAAGACCTCCGTTCATCTTCACACACAGTTTAAGATATTTTATATTTAGTCCGAGAGCGTATGCAAGTGTATGCACACTATACTGTCCATGTCCAGAAAGGGAATAAAAACATAATAATAATAATAATAATAATAGATTTTATTTATAATGCACTTTTCATTCCGAAGAATCTCAAAGTGCAACAAAGGGGGGGGGGGGGGGGGGGGAATAACAACAAAAAAATGAATAACAAGTAAAAATATAGAATACTACAAACAATCAACCAACACAGAAAACAGAACAGAAACAGAGCTGATGGTGAACAGAAACAGAGCTGATGGTGAACAGAAACAGAGCTGATGGTGAACAGAAACAGAGCTGATGGTGAACAGAAAACAGCTGATGGTGGAAGTCTCCGCTAGCTCCGCAGCACACTGTGGTCCACTCCATGTTTCAGATTTCTCCCAGCGGCAGTGTCCCGATGACATCGCTGAGGCACGACAGCTGAAGACCAGATGATGGGTCTTCTTCATGATGATTCAAACGATGGGGATCGCTGCAGCACCATGCAGGAGGCAGAACATTCCTCCGGGCACTTCTGTGGACACACCGGGGCCGGCGCAGATGTCGCTCCACGGTCGCAATGCAGGACGGAACAGCGGCGCAGCCGAGAAGCAGAACATCCCAACATCATGCCGGACACCGACGACGAGAGCCCGGATGACGCTAGCCCGGTGCAAACTTCAGCCACCATGCAGCTTAAGCCCAAGGGAGACCACCAGTGAGCACCCGCGGCGAGAAACATAAATGTCCTCCAAACCAGAAACCAACCGCAGCAATTCAAATGTAAACATTAGAGAAGCGGTTGAAAACGGCGAAACGACGAACAACGACTTCTCAGTGGCTGCCAGCAATCAGCAACAGTCCCAATTGTAGCTCTGACTGTTAGACTAGTCACAAACATAAGGAAATAAAATAAAATGTAAATCTAATAGTACATTAACATGATTTGTTGTGGGTGGAGAAGCGGCGAACAGACGACGCCAGCGTCCTCTCCCCCACGTTGCCTAGCAACTCAAAAAACATCATCACAGTAGTCCATATGAGACATCAGTGGGTTAATTAGAGTCTCTTGAAGCATCCAAAATACATTTGGGTCCAAAAATAACAAAAACTACGACTTTATTCAGCATTGGCTTCTCTTCCGCGTTTGTGTTCAATCCTCAAATAAAGATTCAAACGGTTATGAATCACGAATTGATTGTGATTTCAGCAGTTTGACATGGGATCCGAATCATTAATCAATACGATTCATGGTTCGGATCGCGTGTCAAACTGCTAAAATCACAATCAATTCGTGATTCAACATGAAATCAATATAGTCTTACAAATATATAAACACAAAGATCGGTTTTAAGTGTGTAACCATTGTATATCGACATGAAATATCAATTCAAAATCACCTACAGGCATAGCTGCATATTTATACTCAAAAACGCTTTTACACTGTGTTTCCCGAGGGAACGTCTGCCAATTCCACCATGCAGTTGAAACATATAGTTTGTATGAATTAAAATGACTTTTAACATTTAAAAACAGACAATTTTTTAACAAATGTTAAAATTCCACAGCTTTGTTGTATCCCAGCCAACATGTCCATGTGGGCCCCACATGGGGTTTCGCTGGGCTACATGGGCGTCATCTGGGCATGGGCTCAGGGTGGGCAGTTTGATGGGCTGAATGTGGGGAACTTTATCTTGGATAAAGTTGTGGGGCCCAGTTAGTTTGCCCATTATTGTTTATTTGAGGGTCCCATGTGGGCCACATTTGGGCTATATTTAGAATTGTAACGTTTTATTGTTTGCAGTTGGTGTTGTTTTTGTACAATTATGGGTAACAGCCTAACCCTACCAACTGATTACATTTTAATTATTTCATAAGTTTATATATAACTTCTTATAACAGAAGTCTTTTACTTTGAGATTTTTTGTAAATTAATAAATGTAGTTCTTCCCACAAACCCAGCTGGGCTCCCTATGTGGGACCTAGATGGTTCACTAATGGGAAATGAGTACATGGGTTGAAAACGGGCAACTCAGTGGTCTAACTCATTCACAGTTAAGACAAGTGCAAACACAGTCCATTCCAAAGGTTGATTGAATGTGACTTCAATCTAATCAAAATCCAAAAAGGCCAGCACAATTGCAATTTGACCAAATATGATGCCATTTAGTGGTAACGGGCATCAAGAGCCTGTGGATACAGAGAAAAAAGGCAATAAAAAAGTTTATTTTGTGATCACAGAAAAGTGCCATACAGGGACCATTTTAGCTTTTATTTAAAAAGTGTGCACATTGAGGGAAATATTCCCATTCTCAAATGATCTTTAATAAATGTTTATGTTGTCACAAAACAACTTTCCACTGAGCAATGGGATCTGAGGAGCTTTATCCATCTCCACACTCAGCGGTCCTTTTTCCCTTTTTTTTATTTAGTGCTAATTCAAATAACAAATGCACAAAAGATACCAAATATAGTAACACTTTAGAATACCGTTACAAATAATTTGGAGTGCCTTCAGAAGGATTTGGTAATTCTCACCCTGCGTCCCAATTCGCATACTATCCATCCTAAATAGTATTCGAAAATAGAATTAGTATGTCCCAGATCGTAGTATGTTGAAAAGAGTATTCCAAAGATTCCCGGATGGTTTACTATTTCCGGTCCGAATTCACAGTATGGATCGATGGGCACTCTAACGGCTGATATTGCCCACAACCCATTGCGAGTTGGACGAGGATTCGATTAGAACTACAAACGCGGATAAAAAGCGTTAAAAAACTACAAACATGACGGATGTGCGAGTTCAACGGTTAAGTAGAGAAGTTTAGATAAAGGGGTTTGAGTGACCCTATCAATATTTAACCTGTCAAAAATATATTTATTCAGTGTTGTCCACATTATATTTCACCTGCAGCAGCATTGTGAACTTTTGTAATGACATGTTTGGCCATTAACTTTTAAATGCATCATTATATTTAAACTGCAAACACATGAGGAGAGTCTCTGCATTAAAGATCCACAAATGGCAGATCAACGAGCGAGACATACTTTTAGGACGTAGTATAAGTAGGCGAATTGGGACGCAGCATCAGTCTTAGTAGGTTACACCACGATCTTCACTTTATAATTAATTATATAAGGTCTCCTTCATCTATCACACCTGATTCAACTCATGAGCTCATTAGATTGAAAAACCTGAAATGGGCGTGTCAGATATAGGGAGACATACAACATTTGCAGGGCTGGTAATACTCCAAGACAGGTTTGTAACCATAACCATAACCATGTATTTTACAACACATCTGCTTGTGATTCTTATTAAGTGGGGTCATTTTTTAGGATTCTTTAGCTCACTGAAGTCTCTGAGATCCTGACACCTTCACTTCTGGAGACTCCAGGTTGTTTGTGAAATACATTATTTTAGAAAGTACTTTTGATACTTTTGTATTATAAAGTTGTAAATGTAGTAAGTCATTTTCCAATTATTCCAAATAAACCTTGCATAATAAACTAAAGCATGAACTACTGGTTTCTGTTCATTGAATACTTTTAACATTTTAGTGTAGTTAGTGGATTACATGTAATGTTTGTATTTAGGGGTTTACTATAAGATAAACCAAACAGAAAATATGGTAGCCCATCTATATTCCCATTGTGGCCCATAAGAGCCCTACATAACACCCATCTGGATCCCGTCATAAACCCATATGGGCAGACCCATGTAGGCCCCATATGGGTGCTACCTGGGTTACCCATATGGGCCCAGTATGAGCCCATTAAGAGACTGTCATCAACCCATTTAGGCCCCATAAGGGTTCTGTATGTGGCCCACATTGGCCCCATTTATTAGAACCCATATGGGACCCATGTTGGCCCCTATAATGAACACACAAATGGGCCCCACTTAGAGCCCACTATGAACCCATCATGTTCCCCTGTGGGCTAACACACATGGGGCCCATGTGGAGCCGATGGACAAAATTATACGGGCCCCACTTGGGTTGCCCATGCAGGGCCCAAGTGACAGCCCATCAAAAACCCACATGGGGCCCACATGGCAATGTTGGCTGGGATCCTAAAAAACTGACTCAATGCATAAAATGGAATTTGAACATTTAAACAAAAAAAACAAAAAAAGAAATTGTAATTCATAAAATTATACGTTTCAACCACTTGGATTAGGCAGACGTTCCCAAGCGGCGTGATCACGAGTAAAAATGTTCACGAGTATACATGTGCAGCTATAATGCCTGTAGGTGATTTGTAGGCTTAATTTAGTATGGCTGCACTACTAGGCCACCGTACAGATTGGTTTATATAACATCTCATGTAAACAGTCCACTGAATATTTCAATCTGAATTATTTTAATCGGAATGACAAAAAAAAGTGTGCATGTAAACGTGGCTATTTAGGACATGTGTGTTATCACTGATCCAATCATTGATCCAATCATTGCCTCTTCCAGCCAAGCTCTTCCGGCGACCCTCCACATGTGACCTGCAGCCGGAAACACACGCGGATAAACCCTTCATCAAGCTGGACCTGTCCGACAAGCTGTCCGATAAGCTGCCCGACAAGCTGAAGTCCTGTTATAAGGAGCAACCTGGAAAGCAGCTGCATGTGATTAATATTCCTGACGACGTCAATATAAGGTCAATGTTACCTTGTAAACTTCACTTTGGAGGTTGTTGGAGGAGTTTTCTATAAATGCATGGCTAAATAAGTATCCTTGATTCCTGTAATGCAGTCCATCTGTCCAAAATGCTTCTTCACTGGCTAGCCCCACAGTACATTGTTTGCGCTCCATTTTCCAATGAATCTTCTATCTACACTACCAGTCAAATGTGCCCCTAGTAAGCTATTTTAAAGACTCCTATTGTTGTTTTAGGGCTCCTACAATATGTTTACATGCATTTAAGTTCAAAAAACACTATAATTCTCTCATAATATCCATTGCAACATCAGCTCTTTTCTCTGTGTCTGAAACGGTTAGTTTGGCGATTCAGCCTCTAAGCCCCGCCCCGGCCAAGAGACGCTGTCCAGCCATTCAGGACCAGAGGCAGGCATTATGCAAATTAACTACAGTGTGTGGGGGCGGGGCCAAGAGACACTGTTCAGCCAATCAGGACCAGAGACGGCATTATGCAAATTACCTACAGTGTCTGAGGGTGGGTTAAGGAGACGCTGTTCAGCCAATCAGGACCAGAGGCAGGCATTATGCAAATGACCTACAGTATGTGAGGGTTGGGCCAAGAGACACTGTTCAGCCAATCAGGACCAGAGATGGGCATTATGGAAATTAACTACAGTATTAGGGGGCAGGGCCAAGAGACACTGTTCAGCCAATCAGGACCAGAGATGGGCAGTACGCAAATAACCTACAGTGTGTGAGGGCGGGGCCAAGAGACGATGTTCAGCCAATCAGGACCAGAGATGGGCAGTATGCAAATAGCCTACAGTGTGTGAGGGGGGGCCAAGAGACGATGTTCAGCCAATCAGGTCCAGAGATGGGCAGTATGCAAATAACCTACAGTGTGTGAGGGCGGGGCCAAGAGACGATGTTCAGCCAATCAGGACCAGAGATGGGCAGTATGCAAATAACCTACATACTGAGGGCGGGGCCAAGGGCGGGGCCAAGAGACGATGTTCAGCCAATCAGGTCCAGAGATGGGCAGTATGCAAATCAAGTTCAAGTTCAAGTTCAAGAGTTTTATTTGTCACATACACAGTTATACAGAATACAACCGGCAGTGAAATGTAAACAGGTCCGCTCCATGGACAGCAAATAACAATTAACAAAAAAAGCACAATAAATTATAAAATAGGGATAGGATAAAATAGGAATAGGATAAGGTGCTATATATATACATATGTAGAATTATGAATAAATCAAGTAAAAGAAATAAGAGATGTGGAATAAAATAAGTGAGATAAAGTAAACTGGAGACTATAAAAATAAATCTGTGGATAACAGAAGTGCAGGAGTGTAATGTGCAAACAGCATTATAATGAGTAGTTACATGAAACACAAGAATAAAGTGCAGTGCAATATCAGTATGTGAGTTTGTTAATACTGAAGTGAGGTGAAGTCACATGTTGTTAAGTGACAGCGTTCAGGAGTCTGATGGCCTGTGGGAAGAAACTCCTCCTGAGTCTCTCAGTTTTGGCCATCAGGCTACGGAAGCGCTTACCAGAAGGCAGCCGGGTGAAGTGGGGGTTGGCCGGGTGATTAATGTCCTTGATGATTTTTGTAGCTCTGCCTCTGCATCGTTTGATGTAGATGTCCTGCAGAGACGGGAGAGCTGACCCTGAGATGCGCTCGGACAAGCGCACCACTCTTTGCAGGGCTTTGAGGTCGTGACTGGTGCTGTTACCATACCACGCTGTGGTGCACTGAGTCAGTAAACTTTCTATCGCCCCTGAATAGAAAGTTTTCAGGATAGCTGGTGAGACCCGGAATTTCCTCAGCTGGCGCAGGTGGTACAGTCTTTGCCTGGCCTTTTTCACCTGAGACTGGATATGTGCAGTCCAGGTCAGGTCCTCGGAGATGTTGACACCCAGGTATTTGAAGCTGCTCACTCTCTCTACTGGTGTCCCGCTGATCATGAGAGGGGAATATGACCGCTGCTGTCTCTTCCTGAAGTCCACAATCAGTTCTTTGGTCTTAAGTTCAAGCAGTTCAAATAGCCTACAGTGCGTGAGGGCGGGGCCAAGAGGCGATGTTCAGCCAATCAGGACCAGAGATGGGCATTATGCAAATAACCTACAGTGTGTGAGGGCGGGGCCAAGAGACGATGTTCAGCCAATCAGGACCAGAGATGGGCATTATGCAAATAACCTAAAGTGTGTGAGGGCAGGGCCAAGAGACACTGTCCAGCCAATCAAGTCACCCAGTAGAGCATTACAGTAATCTAGCCTTGAGCTCATGAACGCATGAACTAACTGTTCAGCATTGAGCACTTATGTCGTTGTTAATGCGGTTAGACAGTATTCTAGGTTACAATGTGTGGAGGTTTTTGGTCCAATAATTAGAATCTCAGATCTAGTCATCCCATTTTTAGTATCATCAGCGTAACAGTGAGAACTAACGCTGTGATTCCTAATGATATCTCCAAAGGGTAGCATGAACACTGTGAAGAGCAGCGGTCCTGACACTGAGCCTTGAGGTGCACCAATCAAGAACATGGACTTGTCTTTTTTTTTTTTTTTTTTTTTTACATGAAATCCCGTAGGTCATAAAGAACTGTGTTTTTCACCTCCAAGAAAGGAGGAAGGACGAGTGCTATCCATTACGTGTCCTTATTTAGCTAAATGCCAGGTATGGCGTCGATTTACCCAAGGCAAAGAGCCATGTGATGACTTTGAAACAAAGTAGAATTATGAATTATATTCAAAATATATATCTGTGGTGAAATTACTAGATTTTCGCGTTAATAGTTTATTTTAATGCGAACAATGCGCTGTCACTTTAATTCAGCGCATCCAGCACATGCAGTGTGAAAGCTGTAATCTGTTAACATGGGTACAGAAAAAATGCACTGCAAACGGAGTGTGTGTGAAGCGTGCGTTACGCTACATGGACGTCATGTCCCTGAATGCATAATAGAGGCACTGTAAATGCAACCTTTAGCATAAGGACATCTCGCAAAAACAAACATTTGACCGGTAGTGTAAGTCACACAGATTTTTAAGGTTGATAGATGCATTAATGTGGCATTTTCTTTCAGGCATGTGTCTTTGTATTTGTCATCCAAGGCTAACCTGGTGGTTAGAGGTCCACCAAACACCGAGTGGAAAATCTACGCAAGTCACAATATCAAACTTGTGGTGAGGATGAGCATCAAAAATGAGCTTTTATGGTAGAACCTAACAAATAAAGTGACGGGCTTCCTGTAGTTCAGCTTCTAATGCATCTTTCCTTCTTACAGTCCAACAACGGTATAATCTTAAACAACCTGAGTTTACCTTCTGAACATAAAACTGAGATCTCAGATGACGTTGGAGACATCAGACAGAAGGTGAAGTTATTCTACAAGAGCAGCTCCATTAGCAGCTACTCTGAGATCCGTCTGAACGTCTCACACATCCAGCTGTGGATCAAAGACAACGCCTCAGGTAATGTGCCTCTCAAATATGGCAAACAAGCTCAATCGTACTTGCTTGACGCGTGAGAATGAACCTCATTGATCAAGTATTAGTTGAGCTTCCGTTTACTAGGGTTGCAGTACTTGAGACCGGTCTTAAAGGGATAGTTCACCCAAAAAGGACATTTTTGATGTTTATCTGCTGACCCCCAGTGCATCCAACATGTAGGTGTGTTTGTTTCTTTAGTAGAACACAAATGAAGATTTTTAACTCGACCGTTGCTGTGTGTCGGTCATATAATGATGTGAATGGGGAACAATTATATGAGAGCAAAAAACATGCTTTGACAACACACACAAAGAGCCCTGAGGCTCACGACGACACACTGATGTCTGAAGACACAAAACGATCAGTTTGTGTGAGAAATCGAGCCGTATTTATGTATATTTTTTCATCAATTATAACGCTATATGCAGAGGTGGACAGTAACTAAGCACATTTACTTGAGTACTTAAGTACACTTGTTGACTTATTACTTGATATTACTTGAGTATATTTTTTTTTTTATGGAGACTTTAACTTCATTACATTTGAAAGACAAATATCGTCCTTTTTACTCCACTACATTTCTATCAAGGTCCTCGAAGTGGAAAGTCGTTTCTGTCGCAGCTTTGAAAGTCAGTGATGATTTTTTTCTTCTTTAAAAGGTGTTTGGGTTTTTGCAGAAAGCCTTTCAGGAATCACTCTTGTAGAGTCTCGTGAAGTTCAATGATTTCACAGCATTTATTAAACACTGATTTATAGTTTAGAGCAAAATGGAGGAAGACGGATGTCCAAATGCTCATTTAGTGGAGTATTCACATAAACAAAGTTGATTCTGTCTTCAGTGAAGGTGAACAGTGTGAGAATATCAGATGTGTATCAGTGTATTGGATCCGTGCATTCGGCCCTTAAAGTGACAGCAGCTTTATAAAGAGCTTTGTAACTTTTCTACAAGTATTTAAATGAGTTTAAGTTAGTCGTCTGCTAGTATGTCAGATGGAGCGTCACTGACTGGCTTAAACCATGATGGCATAATGTGCATTTATACAACTATAATACAATAATGCGGCGACATTAAAAAAGGAAATTTACTTTTGATACTTAAGTACTTTTGAAAACAAATACTTCTGTACTTTTACTTCAGTAAAAATCAGTTTTTACAACTTTCACTTGTAACGGAGTAATATTTGACCAGCAGTCCTGTTACTTTTACTCAAGTAATGAAGTTGTGTACTTCGTCCACCTCTGGCTATATGTGTATATTGACCTTCTTTACCGGAAGTGAAGCGCGCTCCAGGCTGTTGGATATAGCGTTGTATTTGAGGTAAAATATGATATAAATACGGCTCGATTTCTCACACAAACTGATCGTTTTGTGTCTTAAGATATCAGTGTGTCGTCATGAGCCACAGGGCTCTTTGTGCATGTTGTCTAAGCATGTTTTATTTGCTATAATATAATTGTTATCCATTCACATCATTATGACCGACACACAGCAACGGTTGAGTTAAAAATCTTCATTTGTGTTCTCCTGAAGAAACAAACACACCTACATGTTGGACGCACTGGGGGTCAGCAGATAAACATCACAGGCTCATTTTTGGTTGAACTAACCCTTTAGACCAGAGATGCCCAAACTAGGGCCCGCGGGCCAAAGTTGGCCCGTGGTAACCTTTGATTTGGCCCACCGAGGTCCGAGAGAGAGAGCCTACATTTTGAAATGATAAACGCTCAAACATTATAATAAGCATGCATGTTTATTTTCCGTCAGTGAAACAACTCACTGCAGCCTGTAAAACAATTAAACAATTATCAGTAAATAATGGTAACCCAAAGAGTATAAGAAAATTAATTATTAGTTAAAAAAAGATTTGTAGATAGATTCCTAGCCTTTTCCCCCTTAAAGATGCGTCCTATGCCGGCCTGCGCTTTGAGATGAATGTGGGACATGAGCTGGATAGACACCTTTTCTAATATCTTTGTCTTCATGATGTTGCAAAGCAACACTTGTTGTAAAAGGGCTGAAGAGTGAATTTTATCTTCCACAGGGCCAAGACATTTAGGCTATGTTTGATTATGCACCGCTAGAAAAAGCGAAAGTAAAACCGCTGGGTGCACGTGAACTGCGCTATTCAAATAAATTTGACGCGCCTCAAGTCTATAACAAGCACAAACATAAAATTTAATAAAATAAAATTTGTCAAAAGGTATTCGTCCTACAGTCTTTACCATAGATGTGAATGGGTATAATATACTTAATTATACGCAAACGAAAGGAAGAAGCATTAATATTTTCCTGTGAAAATGAGTGCGACGCGAGTGAAGATTTGAGAAAAGAAACCAGATGTCCATCAAATCGGGTGACCAGAACGCAAAACAGAATTAAAAAGCTGGCAGATCTTAAATTGGGCTCAGCCCACCTCTCTCATCCAGAGCTGCAATGTTACATCTGCGAATTTATTTCCTTTTTAAACAAAGTTTTGTGCTTTTACTCCTGTGGTAATATTCACGTAAAACAGCATTCACATACCAAACACTGGGTTAATGACGAAGATAGAGCTTTAAGTAGAAAATAGTTTTTATGTAAAGAGATAAATTAAAATAAAAAGTGCACAACTCTTCTTAAGTGGAAGGAAGCTACCTTTTTTCCCCATCACGTGGAAACTTGTGCGGATGAGTCCTTATTTGGGTTAATAAAATAATGAAATTATAGTTTTTAAGTAGAAAATAGTATTTATGTAAAGAGATATAATTTACTATACTCTGTATTTTATCTTTTTATAAAAATAAAAATAAACGACGATATCATCGTCCATTGCGATGTTTTACTGTAAACATTGTCAACTGCCAGTTTAGGGGATATCGCCCAACCCTATTTGCAAACAGTCTGTTCCTTTTTTAAAAGAGTACAATATCCGTCAACATTATGAATCTGGATCATTGTGTATTTGACATTGAACCGTATTTTACATTGAACACTTGGGGATTGTTGCCCATTTAATTGGTCATTAAAATGCAACACTTTACAAATAAAACTGCATTAGTTAATCAGATTACATTTGTTTTATATTTATTGTAAACATTATGAAATGAATAAACCCATAGCAACTTTAATGTAGGCCTAATACAGTTTGATTTATGATTTTTTTTTAAATTACTTTCGGCCCACGTCTCTCAATCAAGTTTGATTTTTGGCCCTTCATAGGTGTAGCAATGTTCGTGAATGTGAGGAAGGAAGAGGACACGGGGGTCGGCTAGACGGTTGATGCACTTTTATTTTATAACTCAAAACGTCAAACACACTCAACAGTGTGGCTTCTCTCAGTCTCAGACAATAGCGATCACTTCCGGGTCGGCACTTCCGGCTTCCGGTAACTCAGTCTCTCTTTGTGTTGCGCATCAACCGTCCTGATTCTCTCTCTCCCTGGTCTCTGGTTCCGCTGGTGTTTTATCCCATCTCCGCGCTCATTACTGGAACAAGAGACAGGTGTTATTAATCTGCGTCCAACCCACTCACTTACCGCTCGTCCCGCGGCCCTCTCTCCCGCTGCAGACCTCGGTGAACCACGCCCCCCTTGCCACATACCCCCACCGCCCCAGACTCAGGCCGGGGAGCCGTCCGGCCTGCAGCCCCCCCCCCCCCATTTCTGGAGAGGAAATCGGCCACAGCCATCTGAGCACCCGGCCTGTGGACCACCTTGAACTTAAACGGCTGAAGAGCTAGATACCAACGGGTGATCCGCGCGTTGGTATCCTTCATGCGGTGGAGCCATTGGAGAGGAGCGTGGTCCGAACAGAGAGTGAACTCCCGCCCCAGGAGGTAATAGCGGAGGGTGAGAACGGCCCATCTGATGGCCAAACACTCCTTCTCTATGGTGCTGTACTTAGCTTCCCTCTTGGAGAGCTTACGGCTAATGTACAGCACCGGCCGCTCTCCCCCCTCCACCTCCTGGGCCAGGACTGCGCCCAGCCCCCTGTCCGACGCGTCAGTCTGCAACAAGAAAGGGAGAGAAAAGTCAGGGGAGTGTAAAAGCGGCCCGCCACATAGAGCAGCCTTCACTTGGGTAAAAGCCTGTTGACACGGCTCCGTCCACTGGACCGTATCTGGTAGCCCCTTTCTAGTAAGATCAGTCAGAGGGCTGGTGAGGTCCGAATAATTTGGTATAAACCGTCTATAATATCCCAACAGCCCCAAGAACTGTCTTACCTCCTTTTTGGTCTTGGGCCTCGGACAGGTCGCAATTGCGGCAGTCTTGTCAATTTGGGGACGCACCTGCCCATGACCCAAGTGGAAGCCCAGATACCTTACTTCCACCCGCCCAATCGCACACTTCTTTGGATTGGCCGTGAGCCCCGCTCCCCTCAGCGACCTCAGGACCGCCCTCACATGCTGCATATGCCGCTGCCAGTCGTGACTATAAATCACTATGTCATCCAGGTACGCAGCAGCATATGCAGCATGGGGGCGCAAAATCCTATCCATGAGTTGCTGAAAGGTCGCGGGCGCCCCGAACAAGCCGAAAGGAAGCGTGACGAATTGGTGTAATCCAAACGGCGTGGTGAAAGCTGTTTTTTCTTTGGACAATGGAGACAAGGGGATCTGCCAATAGCCCTTTGTTAAGTCCAGTGTCGAATAAAATCGAGCCGTGCCTAACCGATCAAGCAACTCGTCAACCCGCGGCATTGGATACGCGTCGAACTTCGACACAGCGTTCACCTTGCGGTAGTCCACACAGAACCTGACCGAGCCGTCTGTTTTGGGGACCAAAACTATCGGGCTCGCCCAGTCGCTGTTGGACTCCTCGATTACTCCCATGTCGAGCATTGCGCCTAATTCTTCCTGAACTACTTTTTTCTTGTGTTCAGGCAAGCGATACGGCCGGCTGCGAACTACCACGCCCGGCTCGGTCTCGATATGGTGCTGAATCAAGTCAGTACGTCCCGGTAGGGGCGAGAACACGTCAGCGAACTCCGCTTGCAATCTCGATAAATCAGTGAGTTGTAACGGTGAGAGGTGATCTCCCCCCGGGGCCAGCGCGACTGATTGTGCTTTAATGCTCGCCTCTGGCCCGAGATCATCCTCTCCCCCGATCACCGTTGCCAACAACACTGATTCCACCTCATTCCACTTCTTTAGCAGATTGAGGTGGTATATTTGACGTGCCCCGTTCCTATCGGATCGTATAACTTCATAATCGAGCTCTCCTACCTGTCGTGCGACCTCAAACGGCCCCTGCCACTTTGACATTAATTTTGAGCTCGACGTCGGGAGTAGAACGAGCACTTTCTCTCCCGGTGTGAATTTGCGTAGTTTAGTACCCCTGTTATATGACCGGCTCTGGCGGTCCTGGGCTTGCAACAAATTCTCCCTAGATAGCCGCCCCAAGGTGTGGAGTTTTGTTCGCAAGTCCATGACGTACTGAATTTCGTTTTTGGCCAAAGAAGGCCCCTCCTCCCAAGTTTCTCGTAGGACGTCCAGCACCCCCCGTGGCTGCCGCCCATAGAGAAGCTCGAAGGGGGAAAACCCCGTGGAGGCTTGCGGGACCTCTCGCACAGCAAATAAGAGGGGTTCTAACCACCGATCCCAATTTTTGGCGTCTTCCTGTACGAATTTACGGATCATGGATTTAAGAGTGCGATTAAATCGTTCGACCAAGCCGTCTGTTTGTGGGTGATAGACGCTGGTTCGAATGGATTTAATGCCCAATAACCCGTACAATTCGCTTAACGTGCGTGACATAAACGCCGTGCCTTGATCGGTGAGGATTTCCTTCGGAATCCCCACCCGGGAGATTAAACGAAACAGTGCGTCCGCAACACTCTTCGCCGAGATGTTGCGGAGAGCCACTGCTTCCGGATATCGTGTTGCGTAGTCCACGATAACTAGCGCAAACCGATGTCCGCGTGCGGATCGCTCTAATGGCCCGATGAGGTCCATCGCAATTCTCTCGAAGGGGACCTGCATTAATGGAAGGGGGCGCAATGGCGCTTTTGGGGCGGCCAGTGGATTCACCAACTGACATTCCGGACAAGACGCGCACCACCTGCGCACGTTGTCATGAATGCCTGGCCAAAAAAATCGGGTCATTAAACGATTCAGCGTGGCCGCCTGTCCCAGGTGGCCCGCCATTGGGTTAGAATGAGCCGCCTGAAAAAGCATTTCCCGGCGGCCCTTTGGTACTAACAGCTGGGTTGTATCTGCCTTTGTCTGAGTGTCTTGGGTCACTCGATACAACCGATCCTTAATAATGGCAAAATATGGGTACGAGACAGGCAGGGCAGGTTGGAGAGACTGACCGTCAATCGATCGGACCTGTTGGAAGGCATTTTTGAGGGTCTCATCTTGGGATTGCTCCAGCGGAAAGTCATCGCGGTCCGAGAGAATCAGTCTCTCGATCCCGCTCGGTTCCGCTGAAGCTGTTCCCAAGGGTCCCGTCTCAGTCTCCCCAATCTGCACTCGCGCTGCCCCCCTCCCCGCCTTCTTCTCCCAAGCGGCATCCGCGCATAACGACCCCAATAACGCCGAAAAGGCGGGCCAATTTGTCCCCAGAATTAGCGGATGCCGGAGGTGTGGACTAACCGCCACCTCTACATTATGCTTTTTCCCCCGAAACTGTATCGTGACCGGGACAACCGGGTATTCCACCACATCCCCGTGCACACACCGCACCTTAACCATGCGGCTTGTATCCAATGCCCCAGGCTGCATCAGGCTTTGATGGATCGAGGTTTGGTTACATCCTGAATCCACCAAGGCCTGATATGTACCCCCCCTTGATACTCACAGGAATTTGGTACTCTCCTGCCTGATCGGGGGTGGTCCGCTGGACGTTCGGGATCCGGATCATTGTTCCGATGTCCATCATTGGACATCGGTCCACAAAATGATCCGGATCGCCGCACCGCCAGCAGGCCAGCCCAGGCCTACCCGCCGCCCCGGCGGCGGGGAGTGGGTTGGAGGATGAGCGCGGAAAGGGGGCGGAACCAGAGCCATTGTCGCTACCAGCCCCCAGCGGCCCCGCCCCCCTGGGCGGGACCCGCGAACTCCCAGATGGTCCAAGGCCCATCCCACCCCGGCCTCTGGGGGGGACGCGAGGAGGGCCTGGAGGGCGGGACCTGGGGAGAGGGACAGGTCGAGAGAGAGAGTGAGAGGGGGGAGAGAGAGAGGGAGAAGTTAATGAGGGTTCGCCGACCCCCGGGCACGCCACCAGATGGTCCTCCGCCAAGTTGATGGCCGTCTCCAGCGACGTGGGCCGGTGGCACTGGACCCACTCGGCGGTCTTCCTGGGGAGCCGAGTGATGAATTGCTCCAGCACCACCAGATCGACAACATGGTCCACGTCGCTGCCGCCGGCCAGAAGCCATCTGCGGCACTCGTCCCGGAGCTGTTGGGCCAAAGCGAAGGGTCGACCGGACTCTCCCCACTCCAGGGAGCGGAAACGCTGTCGATGTTGTTCTGGGGTCCGGCCGACCCGCTGAAGTATGGCCCTCTTCAGGTCGTCGTAGTCCAGGAGGTTCGCGACCGGTAGTTGTTGCGCGGCCGCCTGGGCTTCGCCTGATAGTAGAGGGATGAGGCGCACCGGCCACTGTGCCCGGGGCCACCCGCAGACCTCCGCGGCCTTCTGGAACAGATCCACGAAGGCCTCCGGGTCGTCTTCCGGCCCCATCTTCTGGAGGGGCACGTGAACCGGTGCGCTGGCCCGCCCGGCGGCCTCCGCGCGAACCTCCCGGTCCATCCAGCTCCGGAACCGCTCGCGGTCCTCTTGCTGGCCTTGGACGATCGCCTCGAAGTGGCGCTCCTGCTCGGTCCGAAGGTCCAGCAATGCCTGATGGTGTTCTTGGTGGAGGACCGCGAGGGAGTTGATGACATCCGCAAATGGCGAGGCGGAGGGCGTTGTCATGGCGGCGGCGCTGTCCTACTTCCTCCCGGGTTTTCGGCACCAGTGTAGCAATGTTCGTGAATGTGAGGAAGGAAGAGGACACGGGGGTCGGCTAGACGGTTGATGCACTTTTATTTTATAACTCAAAACGTCAAACACACTCAACAGTGTGGCTTCTCTCAGTCTCAGACAATAGCGATCACTTCCGGGTCGGCACTTCCGGCTTCCGGTAACTCAGTCTCTCTTTGTGTTGCGCATCAACCGTCCTGATTCTCTCTCTCCCTGGTCTCTGGTTCCGCTGGTGTTTTATCCCATCTCCGCGCTCATTACTGGAACAAGAGACAGGTGTTATTAATCTGCGTCCAACCCACTCACTTACCGCTCGTCCCGCGGCCCTCTCTCCCGCTGCAGACCTCGCTGAACCACGCCCCCCTTGCCACAATAGGAAAAAGTTTGGGCACCCCTGCTTTAGACCATATTTTGATGGTCTTTTCTCTGTCTCGACCGCATTTGTACTTGGACTTAGAGACCAATCAAGACCACAACTACAAGGATAATCACTAAATTAAACTGCTGGTGCATTGTCTGATTTAACATCATTCATTTGATTTGATGTAAAACTCACTGCTTGAAATGCAACCAATAACCTTCTTTGTAATGTGATTTCTTTTGTTACTGTGCTGCCGGGTTCAAAAGCAATGCATTGTCTCAAAAATGCCCAAAATTGATATAAATGGCCAAAAAATTCTGAGATTAGTCTTTTTATACATAACATAGAATATAATCACAAGGAAAATCACAAGAGCAAGAGAGCTGTTTTCATGAATATGAGCATGATTGCAAATTATATCGATTTTTACAAACGATCAATAAACAAGAAGTTAATATTAAATGGCAAACGATGTCATTGCTAATTTGGCAACGTTTCCTTATTAAATAAATCGGCTGCTTTGAACAAATCGGTTGAATAAATGATTCAGTGAATATTAAATTGTGTTAATGTTTTAATGTTAAATTAATCTGATTTTTTTTTTATGAAGGTGTAATTGTACCAATTCAGATGCAACTTCTGTGCCATTCATTTTATTGTTAGTGGTTTGATTGGTAACAGCGCTATATAGTGTCTTACTGTTCATGATTAAATGTAATTTCAGTAACACTTTAGTATGGGGAACACATATTCACTATTAACTATGACTTTTGCCTCAATAAACTCCTAATTTACTGCTTATTAATAGTTAGTAAGGTAGTTTTTGTAGCGTTTAAGTTTAGGTATTGGGTCAGATTAAGGGATGTAGAGTAAGCTCATGCAGAATAAGGCATTAATATGAGCTTTAGAAGTGCTCATAAACAGACAATATCCTAGTAATATGCATGATAATAAGCAACTAGTTAATAGTTAATAACTGAACCAGACAGTAGATATGGATCTTTTAGATGTATTTTTTTAGATGGATCTTTTAGATGTATGTAGGCTTTCCTGTAGCTCAACCAGTAGAGCGTGGCGCTAGCAACGCCAAGGTCATGGGTTCGATTCCCAGGGAAAGCAAGAACTGACAATAATGTAAAATGAGTTTTTGTCTCATATTTATATCATATGATAGAGTTACGCAATATCACAACAGTGCAGTTTTTGTCCTGAAAAGCATGAGTGCAGATGTGATATTAATTTAATACAACATTTCAATAGAAAAGAAGTTAAAGGTGCAGTAAGCGATTTCTGAGAAATGCTGTTGAAAGCATATCAACAGTAAGGGGCGTGTCCACTCGTTAAGGGGGAGGTGTCTGCATAGCATTTGTAAATTTGGGGGCGGAGCTATGCATTTAGGGGCGTGATGCTTTGGCTAGGGGCGTGTTTGTGTTGATGATCTGAAATCTTAAGTGTTCCTCTGGAATAGCTTACTGCACCTTTACAGGGTGGCCGTGGGTCCTTAAAATAGTCTTAAATAAAGTTTTCCTAATAAATAAAAGGCCGTAAAAAAGTATTAAATTTTGATTTGATGGGTCTAAAATGTTTTTTGTCACATTACAGCTCAAATTTCTTCAACAAATTGTTTGTAATGACTCAATGACTCACTTATTAAGTGAATTACTGCCACCTAATGGCAAAAAGTATGCACCCCCCCCCCCTTTATTATTTGTATATTCAATAAACAATTTTTTTTTTTTTTGTCTTATAACAATATTTATTGCAGTTGTAATTTTGCAGTGTAAATGATTTGATTGAATTGGTAACAGCATCATAGTGCATTCATTTATCACATTTACGAATTTGACATGAAAGAGGACACATACATTTAAAAAGATTTTAAAAAACAATGGCCTTTATGAAGGTAAAGAACGTCCTGGGGTAAATATCAAAAATCTGCAGATTTAAGTATGTAAAAAACTTCAGAATAAGCTTTGTTGACACAACCAAAATCTCGCTGATGTCGGCTCATATATGCAAAGTTCACTGTATATCATAATAATAAATAGCATTTATGACAGCGATGATATTCTGTTTTCTCTTTACATTAAATATTACATATAAGTATGCGATATAATGTGTAATTCCATCACAGGTTTGGTCCTAAATTTCATACAAGGGGATTCGATTAAAATAATTTACTTGCTTGACAGCCCGAGTCTAAATTAAATCTTGATGACAGAATGTTTTATTTTTTTGGGTGAACTGTACCTTTAAGATTTTGGAACGTTTTTGAAAGAAGTCTCTCATCAGTTTTTCATTGAAATGAATGTGGATGGAGTCAATTTGATCTGGGATTGTCTGACTTCATTCTGAGTCTTTTTCTCAGGGGAAAAGCCAAAGTATCTAAAGCAAAAGTCTCCATTTTGCTCTCGGTTTAATCTCATTGCTGTCTAGGAGAAGCAGCTGAGATATTAAATATATAATCTCATCTGAAGAAATTTTTTATGCGGATTGTTAAAAGCATTTTAAAGGGTTAGTTCACCCAAAAATGTAAATTGTGTGATTAAAGGGGTACGTCAGCGCTGGGAAGATGAATCTGTATTTAAACTGGGTCATTAATGCAGTAGAAATGTGAAATTATTTTTGAATTTGGTGCCTTCTAGACTGAGAAAAGACAGAAAATGTATTTTTGTCCCATGGGGATGAAAGACTACAATTCCCAGAATGCTTCGCTGCCCTGTGCCATTCCCCAACGCCACCAACTTGATTACAGTGACTGATTTAGAGAAGACACTACAATTAAAAACTGAACGTGTGTGTTCAATATAATGAGTGAGTCTCCGCGCGAGTCTCACAGCACTGAGCACTGACTGCAGTGATGAGAGCTGAGGTAATCGCGACTACACTCGCGGCATACATTCACAACGCGAGTTCAGTTTGACGCGTTTCAGTTCATGCCTTTACAAGCTTAACTTTCAAAGAAATTAATTTGAGAAGTTAGAAGACTTACATTGCACACCATAGCTCCGTTTGAATGAGTGCCTGCAGCTGCCAGCTGAGCTCTCCCTGCGAGCTGAGTGTGATCTCCATCCCCCATGCGCAGATTCAAAGCATGCGGAAATGGCTCCCTCTGCTGGCTGTAGTCTTTAGCCTTTGGGCAAACATTCCTCCTATGATGCAAAAATCGTCAATTTGCATCATAGGAGGAATTTTTCCAGAAATAAAATGCATAAATCTCTTGTCTCAGGGAGATATGAGGGGGAAAAGCACAATAATTTAAATATACTCCAGGGTTTCTACTGATACAAAGCCATATGCTAATCGCTGAAGTAACCCTTTAATTCCTC
The DNA here is from genome assembly GCF_024679245.1 of Pseudorasbora parva. Lineage (NCBI taxonomy): Eukaryota > Metazoa > Chordata > Actinopteri > Cypriniformes > Gobionidae > Pseudorasbora > Pseudorasbora parva. The sequence goes on from NC_090174.1 coordinate 1,822,191, forward strand.
CTGTGGTTGGCCAGCCGTCAGACCTCCGCTCATCTTCACACACAGATGAAGATATTAGTGTTGAAATCCGATGGCTCAGAAAGGCCTTCATTGACACCAATGTCATTTCCTCTCTCAAGACCCATAAAGGCACTAAAGACGTCGTTACAAAGCCCATCTCACTACAGCGGCTCTACAATCATTTATGAAGACACCAGAATAGAGTTAGTGCGCAAAAAACACTAAATAACGACTTATATAGTGATGGCCGATTTCAAAACAAAGCTTCGGACCGTTATGAGTCAGTGAATCGATTCATGATTCGGATCGGCAAAGTCACGTGATTTTAGCAGTTTGACACGCGATCCGAATCATGAATCAATTCGCTGATTCATAACCGTTTGAATCTTTATTTGAGGATTGAACACAAACGCGGAAGAGAAGCCAATGCTGAATAAAGTCGTAGTTTTTGTTATTTTTGGACCCAAATGTATTTTGGATGCTTCAAGAGACTCTAATTAACCCACTGATGTCTCATATGGACTACTGTGATGATGTTTTTATTCCCTTTCTGGACATGGACAGTATAGTGTGCATACACTTGCATACGCTCTCGGACTAAATATAAAATATCTTAAACTGTGTGTGAAGATGAACGGAGATCTTACGGGTGTGGAGCGACATTAGGGAGAGGAGTTAATTGTGTAAATAAAATTTTTGGGTGAACTAACCCTTTAAGCCTTTCATTGTGTCTCTGTGCCTGTAGGTCCAGCAGAGCTCCCCACAACAGCTCCCACTTCTTCTTCGGTTAACTTTGAGATGCAGCTTTTCTCGTCTCCGGACTACAGGTCACCTCTGGATCCCAGCAGCAAAGTTCAGACTGACAAAAGGGTCTACGCCGAGGTAAAGGATTTGCATATTACGCTTTAATTCTGCTTACATTACGACGAATGACTAGGGGTGTAACGATCAGTGTTGGGTAAGTTACTCTAATAAAGTAATTAATTACTAGTTACTTCACATGGCATCTATGCACTAAGGCACTAAGACATCTTCAATGGTGTGTTTAGATTACTGTACATATTACTCTCTCCAAAAAGTATTTAATTACTTTCTAATTCCTATATCAACCTCGAGTTAAGCAATTCAAGGTTAGACACACTGCAAAAAATGCTCTTCTTACTTAGTATTTTTTTCTTGTTTCCTGTCTAAATATCTAAAAATTCTTAAATCAAGATGCATTTACTATATAAGTAAAATGACACGAGATATATTTGCTTTTTTATTTGAAAAATATCAAAATGAAAACAAGCAAAATTATCTGCCAATGGGGTGAGAAAACTAATCAACCTCGAGTTAAGCAATTCAATGTTAGACATGAAACGGCTCTTTTAATTTATTCAAATACATAATATAAAACTACATAAATAACTCTTATTAACTGACCAAAGTATTACAAATTTGAGGAGGATACATAAAACATGCATTTTAAAGTTAGACTTGAATTATTTATAATTATATTTCGTATTTAGTTCAATTACATCAGAAGTAACTGTAATTAACTTACAGAAAAAATAAGAGTAATCCTTTACATGACTTTTTCAAAGGAAAAATAATTAAATTACAGTAGCTAATTACTTAGTAACTAATTACACCCAACACTGGTAGCGATATATCGTCAAATGATATATATATCGCGATATAAAAATGTAACGATATGTATCGTTGATGGAAAAGATATGAATTTCTGTCCCTCCATTTAAAGTCCATTATTCCTCTCAAAATTAAAAGATCCAAAAATAAATGTCATTAAGGCATCGTAAAAATCACTAATGGAGTGTCTAATCCGAATCCAAGTCTTCTGAAGAGACACAAGCGATGGCTTATGATGAACAGATTTCCTCATACTGTAGTAAACACACACTCAGATGATTGCGTGACACGCGAAAACAATATGAGAGTAAATGCAGAATCAAAGTTCTTGGACAAGCTAGACATTTAAAGTTTGAGAGAGTTTACACTGCAAAAAAATGCTTGTCTTACTTAGTATTTTTGTCTTGTTTCTAGTCAAAATATCTAAAAATAAGTATTTACTAGAAAAGTCCAAATTATTGTCTTGTTTTCAGAAAAAAAATAACTCAAATTATTTTTGAAAGTGTGTAACTCAGGCCCTGTGAGCTCTAGGACCCTGCAGACAGTTTGGGCTGTTTCCACTAAATTACAGAAAATGGTGAAAAAAAGAAGTTTGTCTGTGTCATGTTGGATGCAAGGTTTATTCAAATGGGTCTGAAGGGATGACTCCTCCACTGACATTTAAAATCGAAAGTATATACATGACGATGTACAGGGTCCACAGAGTTTAAGTGGCTGAACGTTTTCCTTCCCCAGATCTACGGCCAGAATTTGAGAGAGATGATGCTGAGCATTAAGGTCAGCAGGTGCTGGGTTCACTCCATGGCCGTGGTCAAGAACATGCCGTTCAAAGAAGAGGCGTGTTTCATTAAAGACTGTCCCAAAAGACTCAGCTTCTCCTTAGAGATGCTTCAGGACCTGCCGTTCAGCTCGTGGGACCTAGAATGTGCCATCAAACTTTGTTTTGTTGAGGTTTGTGGAGCTCTTTTTGATGCAAGACTCTTTACAAAGCCCATAGCATACGATCATCTCATGTGGTTTTCTTTTGTGATTTTAGCATTGTACAAAAGAAAATCATGTCAAGAGGAGCTTGCAGGTCAAGCCTTATAGTCCAGACTCAAGTGAGTATGACTTACAAAACAATATTTACAGTGCACCATGAAAAATCAAACTAAAAGAACATGAAACGGGGTTTACAATGCCAATAAGAGCAGAGCTCTGATATAGTACGTATAATTAGGGAAACACTGATGTGAACATTTTGGCCGATAACGCTAATTCTTTATATTTGAAAGCCAATAACCGATATATTGGCCGATAACTGATCATTCTTTATATTTGAAAGCCAATAACTGATATATTGGCCGATAACTGATAATTCTTTATATCTGAAAGCCAATAACCGATATATTGGCCAATAACTGATAATTCTTTATATTTGAAAGTCAATAACCGATATATTGGCCAATAACTGATAATTCTTTATATTTGAAAGCCAATAACCGATATATTGGCCAATAACTGATAATTCTTTATATTTGAAAGTCAATAACCGATATATTGGCCAATAACTGATAATTCTTTATATTTGAAAGCCAATAACCGATATATTGGCCAATAACTGATAATTCTTGATATTTGAAAGTCAATAACCGATATATTGGCCAATAACTGATAATTCTTTATATTTGAAAGCCAATAACCGATATATTGGCCGATAACTGATAATTCTTTATATTTGAAAGCCAATAACCGATATATTGGCCAATAACTGATAATTCTTTATATTTGAAAGTCAATAACCGACATTTTGGCCAATAACTGATAATTCTTGATATTTGAAAGTCAATAACCGACATATTGGCCAATAACTGATAATTCTTGATATTTGAAAGCAAATAACCGATATATTGGCCAATAACTGATAATTCTTTATATTTGAAAGCCAATAACCGATATATTGGCCAATAACTGATAATTCTTGATATTTGAAAGCCAATAACCGACATATTGGCCAATAACTGATAATTCTTTATATTTGAAAGCCAATAACCGATATATTGGCCGATAACTGATAATTCTTTATATTTGAAAGACAATAACCGATATATTGGCCGATAACGGATAATTCTTTATATTTGAAAGCCAATAACCGATATATTGGCCAATAACTGATAATTCTTTATATTTGAAAGCCAATAACCGATATATTGGCCAATAACTGATAATTCTTGATATTTGAAAGTCAATAACCGATATATTGGCCAATAACTGATAATTCTTTATATTTGAAAGCCAATAACCGATATATTGGCCGATAACTGATAATTCTTGATATTTGAAAGCCAATAACCGATATATTGGCCAATAACTGATAATTCTTTATATTTGAAAGTCAATAACCGACATATTGGCCAATAACTGATAATTCTTGATATTTGAAAGTCAATAACCGACATATTGGCCAATAACTGATAATTCTTGATATTTGAAAGCAAATAACCGATATATTGGCCAATAACTGATAATTCTTTATATTTGAAAGCCAATAACCGATATATTGGCCAATAACTGATAATTCTTGATATTTGAAAGTCAATAACCGATATATTGGCCAATAACTGATAATTCTTTATATTTGAAAGCCAATAACCGATATATTGGCCGATAACTGATAATTCTTGATATTTGAAAGCCAATAACCGATATATTGGCCAATAACTGATAATTCTTTATATTTGAAAGTCAATAACCGACATATTGGCCAATAACTGATAATTCTTGATATTTGAAAGTCAATAACCGACATATTGGCCAATAACTGATAATTCTTGATATTTGAAAGCAAATAACCGATATATTGGCCAATAACTGATAATTCTTTATATTTGAAAGCCAATAACCGATATATTGGCCAATAACTGATAATTCTTGATATTTGAAAGCCAATAACCGACATATTGGCCAATAACTGATAATTCTTTATATTTGAAAGCCAATAACCGATATATTGGCCGATAACTGATAATTCTTTATATTTGAAAGACAATAACCGATATATTGGCCGATAACGGATAATTCTTTATATTTGAAAGCCAATAACCGATATATTGGCCAATAACTGATAATTCTTTATATCTGAAAGCTGATAACTGATATATTGACCAATAACTGATAATTCTTTATATTTGAAAGCCAATAACCGATGTATTGGCCAATAACTGATAATTCTTGATATTTGAAAGCCAATAACCGACATATTGGCCAATAACTGATAATTCTTTATATCTGAAAGCTGATAACTGATAATTCTTTATATTTGAAAGCCAATAACCGATATATTGGCCGATAACTGATAATTCTTTATATCTGAAAGCTGATAACTGATAATTCTTTATATCTGAAAGCCAATAACCGATATATTGGCCAATAACTGATAATTCTTTATATTTGAAAGACAATAACCGATATATTGGCCGATAACGGATAATTCTTTATATTTGAAAGCCAATAACCGACACACAGGGCCAATAACTGATAATTCTTTATATTTGAAAGACAATAACCGATGTATTGGCCGATAACTGATAATTCTTTATATTTGAAAGCCGATAACCGATGTATTGGCCGATAACTGATAATTCTTTATATTTGAAAGCCAATAACCGATAATTCTTTATATTTGAAAGTAGCGATATAGCCAAAATTTCATATCAGTTATCGGCCAATACATCGGTTATTGGCTTTCAAATATAAAGAATTATCAGTTATTGGCCAATATATCGGTTATTGGCTTTCAAATATAAAGAATTATCAAGCGATAAGGCATTTACGGCAGAATTTTACGTCAAGATGCACCTCAAGCCATGGCATGCCCATAAACGCTGCAATGCATAAACAAACATGGAGGAAGACGGTGATATGATATGAGCATTTCTGTAAGAGTGTGTGTGAGTGAGAAAGTGAATGAGTGTGTGATTGAATGCATGTGTGTGTGTGTGTGTGTGTGTGTGTGTGTGTGAGTGTGAGCACACCCTGTCATGCTGTCACTTTAAGACACTGCTGTAGGTGCATATTACAGTATTAATACTAACATGTAATCAATTAATTGATCGTTAATTTAAACACAATCATGTTAATTAATCATGTAAGCGTAATCATGTAAATGTGTGTAATATGATATCCCTAACATCAGTAGTACCTAGCTAATCATGGAGGGTCAATTCACTTAATTTAATCAATTAATTTATCGTTCATTTTCAAGTTCAAATCTTTATTTGAGGATTGAACACAAACCCTGAAGAGAAGACAATGCTGAATAAAGTATATATATATAATATATATCAAAATATATATTTTGATGTTTTTATTCCCTTTCTGGACATGGACAGTATAGTGTGCTTACTCTTGCATACGCTCTCGGACTAAATATAAAATATCTTAAACTGTGTGTGAAGATGAACGGAGGTCTTACGGGTGTGGAGCGACATTAGGGAGAGGAGTTAATGACAGACATTTCATTTATGGGTGAACTAACCCTTTAAGTGGTGAACAAACGTCAGTTTGGTTATAAATCTTAATGATTCAGTGTTTTCAGCAGATCTGTTGATGCTAACCCTTTAAGTTGAAACGTAATTTGACAAGGCATCGTCAACACAGCTCAACCCAACAATTTGAGGTTATAAGAACGTGCATGTAAACACACACACTGATACCCTATAACCTTCAACCCTGTTACGCTGGATAACCTTGAGTCCTAATTTGGAAACACACCGGAAATAAATCCTCCCGTTCGATTCGCCGTTTATCTGCAAGCACAATAATGGGATGACACGCCATTGTCCCAGTTTCTAGAAAACTCCCATCTCGCCTCAGCAAACCTGGGGCTATTCTGGTGGAGTCGGGCTGACGTCATCATTCGGCATTCAGATGAGGTCAGGATACGAGGACGAGGAGGACGGGAAGGGGCTGTTTATAGGAAGGCCTGCTCGCTGACCTTGTGGCCGCAATCAGAAATAATGAGCCAGTGGGGGATTTATTGTGTCCGAGGTCTGGTATGCGCGGCCTTTCCGAAAACCGGGCCTGGGTCTCTATTGTCAGCCGCGCACAAAGAAGGGAAGGTGTTGTTCTTCAAAAGGGAAGACAGTCCCCGGGAAGATGAGTCAAGAACAAACCATTGCATTCCTCACTGACAGCACGGGTCATATTTCTGCGGGACACTACGTGCTTTATACACACATTGTTTTTTCCTCTGCTGTTGTCCATTTGAGACAATGGATGAGGCTTCAACACTGCAAACAAATGCTTTTCTTACTTAGTAATTTTGTCTTGTTTCTAGTCAGAATATCTAAACATTCTTACATTAAAGCAGCACTTGGCTACTTTTGCTCTCGGGGTCCCCCTACAGTTTGGAAAAAATAATGTCCTCAACTACTGTCGTAAGCTCTGTCCTCCTACATCAGGGGATGCCATCGCACGTGCATTTGTTGACATGACAACCCTGATAGCCCTGAGCTAGTGATGCGCGGGTCGTCCCATAACCCGCGGACCTCGTATGTCTATTTAATGGTCGCGGGTGCGCAGCGGGTTGTAAAAATATATACAGTGGTGCGGTGCGGGCCAAATAACTTCATAAAAGCGCCCCGCGGGTCGGTGCAGCACTAACAGTTCCCCTGAACACTGCAGGAGGAGTTCTTCTGGCGGCGCGTGTGAAATGTCTTCATCCCAGGTAACGTTACAGTCAGTGGCTTATGCTTCAGCATGTCATATGAATATAATTTCATGGGTTTTATTTTTTTCAAACGCCAAATAATCACGATGCTCACGTTTACAAGCCAGCGTCATTATAGTAGTCTATTGGTTAGCGTTTTCCAGAATCTATATGATACTTCAGTTCAGTGTTTGAGTGGTCGGTAATCACCGTAACGAGCAGGACAGCATCGGTCGGGCACGCCTCCTTCAGCTCACGCCGACGAGCAAACGCTGGTCACATGTTGATCCTCGTCCTGCCTTTAATCACAGCACTTTCTCGTTTCCTCTTATTGCTTTCCTCCAACAAAACCTTTTCTTTCTTATTTGTCTGTGCTGCTTCGGACATGACTATATTATCCAACGAACAAAGTTGGGCTCGCTCGTCCAAATGTAAGGAAGTGTGTGTGTTGGTGGAAGTGACGTATATGCCGTAAAGCAGTCGAATTTTGTAGTTCTTTTTGTTCTCGGGTTACTACCCGAAACCCGATGTATAAAAGTACGATTAAAAACGATACAGACCCCGTCAGGCTATGGCAGACGTGTCATTCAACCTATTGTAAGTCGATTTATCATCTCAAGAGTCTTGAAAATATATTATAAAGGTTGAAAAGTTACCTAGTGCTGCTTAAAGAAGTATTTACTAGACGAGTAAAAATTAATGTTGTGTTTTGGGAAAAAATAACTCAAAAATATGTGAGCTTTTGCTTAAAATAACATAAATAATGGGTAACACTTTATTTTAAGGGTCCAGAATAATGCACTAGTTCAGCATTAATTAATGATTAACTTGTTCACAATTAAGCATTAGTTAAGCATGAACACACTAGTAATTAATGATTAACTTTACATTTTAAGGGTCCAAAATTATGCATTAGTTAAACTAGTAATTAATCACTTGCTTGTTCACTATTATTCACTAGTTAAGCATGAACACAATAGTAATTAATGATTAACTTAACATAATAGAATGAGCAAATTAGCCACTATTTACAATGATAAACCATATATTATTTTTGTGTAGTGATGTAATATTTCTGTTATTCTGTTAAGTTAACTGAACAATAAGCTAGTAGTTATGTTTAAATACTGCTGATTTTGCCGTTATAAATGACTAAAATAGAGTAATAAAGCCAATTTATTGTTCAACAGAAATCTTTTTCATTTTAGGGTTTTAAGGTGTAGTTTGATTAAAGTAAATCCTTTGAACCGAGTGTGCAGCAGAATGTTTATTCCTTAATGTTGTACGTATTAGATTCATGTAGAACCACACTTCATAAAAATACACATAACTGCATATTATAACAATAAGAACTTATCTTTAGAATAGGGGGTCAAATTTTTATTAGTACTTTATTAATTAGTTTTATTAGTTAGTTTTTATTAGTACTTTATTAGTTAATTAGTTTTTTTAGCCTTTATTAGTACTGTATTAATGGTAGTTGGGCTTAATTATTGGCTTATTCTTGTTATATTAAAAACTTAAACTTAAATTTCATATTTTAATAAACTTAAATATCACTGAATAAGTGCCATAATTGAGGAGGATAAAACTTTCCCTTTAGAATAGGGGGTCAAATTGCCTTTATTACTCTATTTTAGTCATTTATAACGGCAAAATCAGCAGTAGTTAAACATAACTACTAGCTTATTGTTCAGTTAACTTAACAGAATGACACAGAAATATTACATCACTACACAAAAATAATATATGGCTTATTAAGTTGTAAATAGTGGCTAATATGCTCATTCTATTATGTTAAGTTAATCATTAATTACTATTGTGTCCATGCTTAACTAGTGCATAATTGTGAACAAGCAAATAATTAATTACTAGTTTAACTAATGCATAATTTTGGACCCTTAAAATGTAAAGTTACTAGTGTGTTCCCGCTTAAATAATGCTTAGTTGTGAACAAGTTAATCATTAATTAATGCTTAACATGTGCATTATTCTGGACCCTTAAAATAAAGTGTTACCGCAGATTATTTTGCTTATTTTAAGCAAAAACTCTCTTAATTTTGAGTTATGTTTCCCTCAAAACAAGACAATTACTTTTACTTAAGATTTCATCAGAAATAAGATTATTTTTCTCCTCACCCATTGGCAGATCATTTTGCCTGTTTTAAGCAAAAACTCACTTCATTTTGATTTTATTTGTAAGAAAACAAGGACAAATATCTCATGTCATTTGACTTATCTAGTAAATGCATCTTGATTTAAGAATTTTTAGATATTTAGACTAGAAACAAGACAAAATGACTAAGAAGAGTCAGTAAGTTTTATAGTCTTACTGACTGTGTGACTGTTGTTTGTTGCTCTGAGAGAACAGATTAAGGGGTTGTGGGTCATTTCGGGGTGTTTATGAACGCTTTGGGGCCCCCAGAAATTTCGGATCGGTTTCGGATCATTCAGGAGTCGCTGTGTTTTGGAGGATGCGAGTCCTCAGGCTGTCCTTCCTGTTTGAGGGGCTGAAGTTCATCCCCTCCTGACCACCTGCTCCGCCGCTTCCTGCCTCTGTTTGCACAGCTCAGACTTGCTGACCAAACACACAAATAAATCTGATATTTGGTGGAAGCTCTGCTGCCGACTTAGGGAAGAAAACAAATAAAAAGGGACATAAAACATACCCTTCCTGTGGCGCCAAACCAAGAGATCTTCAAGGCCCTCGGGAAGCATTATTTGAGTTGTTTTTGGTAAACATTCTCGTCGACTTTGCAAAGGTGCTTGGCCTTTAGCAAACATCTCACCATAAAGTGCACGATTACAGAGAGGCGGACAACTGGAGAGAAAACAAGCAGCTGCCATTGACCTTGCTGCTTCCCATCATTGTCACGGAGAGGAAGATGAGAGCGTGTGTGTGTGTGTGTGTGTGTGTGTGACGGGTAGGTTTAGGGGCAGGGGCAGTGTAAGGGGATAGAAAATACGTTTTGTACAGTATAAAAACCATTACGCATATGGAATGACACAGGCGTCAATCCACCAAATAGACAAAAGATCAGGTTTTAACATGCATTGAGAAGTGCTGTTGGTGCTCACACTGCAAAAAATGCTCTTCTTATTCAGTATTTTTTTCTTGTTTCCAGTCCAAATATCTAAAAAAATCTTAAATTCTCAAGGGTACTACAGGGCATATTTGTACCTTTTTTGCCTCCCAAAACACATAAAATGATTTTTTTTTTGTCTTGTCTCCATTCAAATATCTAAAAATTCTTAAATCAAGAGTTTTTACTAGGTAAGTAAAATTACATAAGATATTTGTTCTTGTTTTCTGGAAAATGAAACCAAAATGAAAGTGATTTTTGCTTAAAACAGGCACACTTATCTACCAGTAGGGTGAGAAAAATAATAAAGAAGATTTCAAACAGAAACAAGATTATTTGTCTGACCCCATTGGCAGATAATTTAGCTTATTTTAAGCAAAATATCACTTGGTTTTAATTTCCAGAAAACAAGAAAAATATCTTATTTTATTTTACTTATCTAGTAAATGCATCTTGATTTTTTTATATATATTTAGACAGGAAACAAGACAAAAATACTAAATAAGAAAAGTATTTTTTTGCAGTGATACTCAACAGTACTAACATGTACGTTAGGCTACAAAGTCTCTTTAAGGGTCCTGCCCAGTGACGAGCTACCAAAACCTTAAAAGTTTATTCACATTTATCTTTCTGACAGTAAAGCTGTTTTTTCCTTTGAGTAGTGACGAAACACTACATCGGCTTCACAGCTGAACAAACAAGGCAATAATCCCTCAAAGTGAAGGAAACGGTTTCAACTTTGTAGCTCATTTACCCCTAAAAATGTCAAACCTTGAAGGAGTAGTAATTTACTCACCCCAACGTCATCCAAGATTTTTGTGTCTTTCTTTCTTCAGTTTGAAAAGAAATTAAGTTTTTTGAGGAAAACATTCAGTTTTTAAGTCAAGTCAGCTTTATTTATATTGCGCTTTTACTATGCCGATTGTTTCAAAGCAGCTTCACAGTGTTAAACAGGACAATACTGCAACAGAATTTGATTTGGCTGTAGAGTCGTTCTGGAGCAAACGGTGATGTTATCAGCTTCACTGCAAAAATCTTATTTAGTATTTTTGTCTTGTTTCTAGTCTAAATATCTAAAAATTCTTACATTAAGAAACATTTACTACACAAGTAAAAATTGTTCTCTTTTGGAAAAAATAACTCAAAATTAAGAGTTTTTGCTTAAAATAAGCAAAAATAATCTACCAATGGGGTAAGCAAAATAATCTTGTTTTCTGTTTGTATTAAGATTATTTTGTTTACCTCACTGGCGGATTATTTTGCTTATTTTATGCGAAAATTCTCTTAATTTTGAGTTATTTGTTTCCCAAAACAATACAATTACTTTTGCTTGTCTAGTAAATGCATCTTATTTTGAGAATTTTTAGTTATTTGAACTAGAAACAAGACAAAAATACTAAGTAAGAAAAGCATTTTTTGCATTGTGCATTTTTTTTTCTAACGTAATTTTTATTCGATTTTTAGTCTAAAATTTCAGGACTTCATTCAACCAAGATTGTCTTTGGTTGTTACCAGTCCTAATTTCAGGGTCTGATGCCTGGTTTTCCCGCGAAAGCCCCGGGTTAAAATCCCGGACGAGCCCCCGATCTATATTATCCTTTTCAGCTGATCCACGTGGAAGTTAATGGGTTTACAACAGCATGACAACAACTGAATGAGTGAAAATGAATGCTTGCTTTGTTCCAGATCCGAAAATGAATCCGTGCTTTGAGTTTGGACTCTCGTCGGTTCTGGGAATCGCGTTCGGAGGATTCCTGATCGGGGTTCTCCTCACCGGCGCTCTGTGGTTCATTAAGATACGCACAGGTGAGTTACATTCGTGGCCGATGAGATTATAACTTGTATTAATTCTCAAGCGTGAGAAAATGTATTTGGTAGAGTTTTCTCTGCTCCTTTAGCTTATGAGGGAAGAGGTGGAGAAAGCAGCTCTAACAAACCTCGCGATGATTTGCCACTAGAAATAAGATGAAGCAGTTAAGTAAGGCCACAGTTCCTCCAGATCGGTCGTGCTGTACACTGTAAAAAAATATTGTTGGTTTAACTTAAAAAAGAAAGTCACCTGGTTGCCTTAAAATTTTGAGTTGATACAATGAAGAAAATTGGTTTAGTAAATAGAAACTCCTGCACAAAATGTTCTTCTTATTTAGTATGTTTTTCTTGTTTCCAGTCCAAATATCTAAAAATTCTTAAATCAAGATTAATTTTCTAGATAAATAAAATGACACAAGATATTTTTGCATGTTTTCTGGAGGAATAAATCTAACCATGTCTATCTGCCAATGGGGATAGCAAAAAAATAATCTTATTTCTGTTTGGGACGGAAACAAGAAACAAGATTTCATTTAGAAATAAGATTATTTTTCTCACCCCATTGGCAGATCATTTTGCCTGTTTTAATTCAAAACTCACTTCATTTTGGTTTCATTTTTAAGAATCCAAAAAAAAAATATCTTATGTAATTTTACTTATATAGTAAATGCATCTTGATTTAAGAATTGTTATATATTTAGACTAGAAACAAGACAAAATTACTAAGTAAGAAGAGCATTTTGTGCAGTGTTTTATTGTATCTGAACCACATAAAAATTTGAATCATGTTTCACTGCATCTTCACAAATAAAACACACAATTACCAAATATGCTTACAAAATCTTCTAATAGTATTTGAATAAAGGTTGTCGATTCTCAAAAATGTTCTTTGTATTAAAGGGATAGTTCGCCCAAAAATGAAAACTCTTTCATCGTTTTCTCACCCTCATGTTGTGCCAAACCTGTATGAGTTTCTTTCTTCTTTTAAACACAAAATAAAATATTTGGAAGAATGTTTGTAACAAAGCAGAGAGAGCAACCATTAACTACCATAGTATATTTTCCCCTACTATGGTAGTCAATGGTCACTCTCTCTACTTTGTTACAAACATTCTTCCAAATATTTTATTTTGTGTTTAAAAGAAGAAAGAAACTCATACAGGTTTGGCACAACATGAGGGTGAGTAAATGATGACAATTTTCATTTTTGGGTGAAATATCCATTTAAACAACCATGTTGGAAGATGTATCATCAGTAGCAAAGCATTGATTGTTGCACAATAAAAAAATAAAAAAAGCATTTTGCATAAAGAAAATGGATTATTAATGTATTGTAACTTAAAAAACAAAGATATTTTCAATTTAGCAAACTAAAAGCAATGCAAAAAATACAACTATGATCCCAAAAATTATTTTGGGGTTAAATACGCCAATGATTTCATGAGATTCACTGCAAAAAAAATACTCTTCTTACTCAGTCATTTTGTCTTGTTTCTAGTCTAAATATCCAACAATTGTTGAATCAAGATGCTTTTACTGGATAAGTAAAATGACATACAATATTTTTTTCTTGTTTTGTTAAAAATAAAATCAAAATGAAATGAGTATTTGCTTAAAACAGGCAAAAACTCCTGTTTTTATTTTTAAGACAACAAGAAAAAAAATATCTTATGTCGCTTTACTTATATAGTAAATGCATCTTGATTTAAGAATTGTTAGATATTTAGACTGGAAACAAGACAAAATGACTGAGTAAGAAGAGCATTTTGTGCAGTATATAAAAAAAAAAAAAGCTTTTTTGAGCAGTGATGAGCCACTGTTTTGAGTTTCAGTCAAGCTGATATGTAACAAATTTACGTCCACAGAGACTCCGAGCTAGCCATTTTCCAATCCGGCCCATGAAATGCTTGCTTATTGGATTTTATTATTAAATGATGACAGAATTGTTTAATTTTGTGTGAACTATCCCTAATTTCAAAAACTCAAAATTTGAAGGCAACCAGGTAACTTATTTTTAAAGTAATGTTCTCCAGCGTAGACTCGAGGGCTAATGTGTGCATGTGTTTCAGGGCATCCTGTGGCTCTGGGAATGAGATCAACGGCAGCCGAGCTCTCAGGTAAAGCTCAATCTTTTCTTTTGCACACTTCCTCTGCTCTTTTCCTGTCGCATTTCCTTTTTCGCCGCGCGATCGCGTCACACGATATAGTTGCTGTGGAAATCTGGCCTTATTTGTTTTGGTTGATCAAGCACGATATCTCCTGTCTTTTGTCCAGTGTTTTCTCTATCCGGATGCCCATGTGGTCTGACCAAACGCCAGCCTGTGCCGACCCACACTTCTCCCTCCGAGGATAGCAGTGCCAATGCCAGCATCGCCAGCACCCAAAGCACGCCCACCAGTAGCATGGCATAACGCCACCCAAAATTCGCTCCGGAAATCGGGAGGCCGTCCTGAAACGTCCCCTGTACCTCACACCACCGGCCTACGGGAAGTCAGCGGGGACGAAGAACAAAAAAAAGAAAACGCTTGACTCCCAGAGACAGGAAAAACAACGCATAACCCCCAGGAACTAACAGGAAATTTGTCGCATTCCTGCGCCCGTGCCTCTCTGATGGAGGCCAAATAAGATTTCACAGACAAACAGAGGTCTGACGCATCAGCCCGCTTTCAGACGCGGCTAAATGCGGCTCAGAGAGACGTCACATCCCAAAACACTCTGATCAAAACAGTGGACACCAGTAATAAAAGCAAGCATTTCATGGGACGGGTTGGAAAATGGCTACCTCGGAGTCTCTGTGGATGTACATTTGTTAACTATCAGCTTGACCGAAACTCCAAACAGCGGCTGAATCTCGTGAAATCATTGGCGTATTTAACCCCCAAAAGTAATCTTTCATTTGTTAAATTTAAATTATCATTGCTTTTTAAGTAATACACATTAATAATCCTTCATTTTCTTAATACAAAATGTTTTATTTTTTATTTTTTTGATTGCGCAACATCACATCTTCCAACATGGTTAACGCATGAAAAGTTACGTTTTTAGTAATCTTTAATTTGTTAAATTGAAAATAGTATTACTGTTTAAGTAATAATAAAAGTCCTAAATAATAAAATAAAGAAATAATACAACAACTTAATAATAAAATTCCTTCATTTTAACTGATGAAAAGTTAGGTTTTTAGTAATCTTTAATTTGTTAAAATGAAAATATCATTGTTTTTTAATACATTAATAATCCTTCATTTTCTTAATGCAAAATGTGTTTTTTTTTTAATTGTGCAACATCAATTCTTCCTACATGGTTAACACATGAAAAGTTAGGGTTTTAGTAATCTGTCATTAGCTAAGTTGAAAAATATCATTGCTTTTTAAGTTATAATACATTGATAATCTTTCATATTCTTTATGCAAAATGTTTTTTTGATTGCGCAACATCACATCTTCCGGTTGTTTAACAGATGAAAAGTTATAGTTTAAGTAACGTTTAATTTGCTAAATGTTGTTGAAGTAATAATACATTAAAAAAATAAAAAATATATAAATAACATTTTCTTTTGATTTTGGGGGTGAAATATGATCCAACATGTTTTCATGAGACTCATATGGGTGTTTTCTCTCTCAAATCAAACACTTACCAAAGATCAAATGGTTTGTTTATTACATTTTGTACATTTGTCATGGAAATGAAGTAACGGTTGCACTTTATTTTACAGTATGTGCACTTTCAATGTACTTACCCACAAAAGTACTGAGTAATGTAAGGTAACTACACTGTAAAAACAAATGTTGTTGGTTTAACTTAAAAAAAAATTGTAACCTGGTTGCGTTAAGATATTGAGTTTAGTGAAATGAAAAATTTGAGTTGAAACAATGAAGGAAATTAGTTTAATAAATAAAAACTCTGAAACTAAAACGCATTTAAAAAACGATAAATCAATCTGGCATGTTTCACTGCGTCAAATAACACACACACAATTACCCAATATGCTTACAAAATATTTTAATAATATTTTAATAAAGATTGTCGGTTCTCAACTATTTTAATTGTATTAACTCATTTCTTTTTATTTATAAAATTTTAAGGCAACCAGGTAACTTTTTTTTTTTTTACAGTGTACATGTGTTGGGTTTAACTTTTTACTAAGTAATTAATCACTGTAATTTAATAACTTTCCCCAATTATTTCTGGAATTTAATTACACTTCTGATGTAGTTTAATGAAATAAATGTATAGCGACTATACAACAATTCTATATAAAACAATGGAGTAATTAACATTAAAATTTAACGTCTAATGTATGTAAAAATGTGTTTTTAATGTAGCTTTTAAATATTTCAGTAAGTTCAAGAAAATGCATTTTTAAGTTTATTTTAAAGAAGTAGAAGAGCAGTTTTGTGTCCGTTGTTCAACTGGTCGCGGTTGATTTGGGATTTAGAAAGTAACTAGAGGTACAGTGATCTAATTACACCGGTGAATATATAATTAGTAGCTAGTAATTAATTACTTTTTTAGAGTAACTTACCCAATACTGTACATGGGTAGGTTCAGGTTTACTACCTAGTTATCACTCAGTGTCATTATCTTACATGTACTTATTAACAGTAAATTATGCATAATTGCATGCAACTAACCCCCAACCAAACCCTAGAAATACATATTGTTAATTAATATTACTCAGTACTTAAATATAAAATTACACTGTAACAAAGACACCTTAAAATAAAGTGCAACCGTAATAATTATCAGTGGTTATTAGGCAACTTAAAATCTGTTTTTGTTTTTTGTGTGGCTATATGTAAATGCATTATGCTGTAGATTCAGTATATATTAAATTCATAACTTCAGCAGTTGGACTGAAGTGTTCATATGTTTTTATATTTCAGTATTTGAAGACAAACGCGTCCAGTGAAAAAATGAGCCCAACAAAACTAGAAAACTCTTGTGATGTAGCTTATTTTACAGCTGTATACTGTATACTACACATTTCATGTGAATTTATTCATGTATTTGTATTATTATTATTATTAGTGTGTGTTTGTGTGTGTGTGTGTGTGTGTGTGTGTGTGTGTGTGTGTGTGTGTGTGTGTGTGTGTGTGTGTGTGTGTGTGTGTGTGTGTGTGTGTGTGTGAGAGAGTGTGTGTGTGTGTGTGTGTGTGTGAGAGAGAGAGAGTGTGTGTGTGTGTGTGTGTGTGTGTGTGTGTGTGTGTGTGTGTGTGTGAGTGAGAGAGAGAGAGAGAGAGAATGAAAAGGTGTGTGTGTGTGTGTGTGTGTGTGTGAGAGAGAGAGAGAGAGAGAGAGAATGAAAAGGTGTGTGTGTGTGTGTGTGTGTGTGTGTGTGTGTGTGTGTGTGTGTGTGTGTGTGTGTGTGTGTGTGTGTGAGTGTGTGTGTGTGTGTGTGTGTGTGTGTGTGTGTGTGTGTGTGTGTGTGTGTGTGTGTGTGTGTGTGAGAGTGTGTGTGTGTGTGTGTGTGTGTGTGTGAGAGAGAGAGAGAGAGAATGAAAAGGTGTGTGTGTGTGTGAGAGAGACAGAGAGAGAGAATGAAAAGGTGTGTGTTTGTGTGTGTGTGTGAGAGAGAGAGAGAGAGAGAGAGAGAGAAAGAGAGAATGAAAAGGTGTGTGTGTGTGTGTGTGTGTGTGTGTGTGTGAGAGAGAGAGAGAGAGAGAGAGAGAGAAAATGAAAAGGTGTGTGTGTGTGTGTGTGTGTGTGTGTGTGTGTGTGTGTGTGTGTGTGTGTGTGTGTGTGTGTGTGTGTGTGTGTGTGTGTGTGTGTGTGTGTGTGTGTGTGTGTGTGTGTGAATTGCATTAGACAACCGGTGTGTCCCCATTCTCATACTATCAAATAGTATTCAAAATAGTATGTCCTAAATTGTAAATCTAAGATGTTAAGCAGTTTAGATAAAGGGTTTTGAGTGATGACAAACAGATATTTATTCAATGTTTTCTACGTTATATTTAATTTAAGTAGGCAAAATGGGACACAGCAAACAAAGTGGGTCAAAAGTTAAAAAAAAAGAGTTTTTGAGCTGCCTAAAAACATTAAGTTTAGTCAACTCAAATATACAAGTTGTCGCTTAGTACAACTTCACATTTGAAGAACTTAAAATTTTAAGGTAGCACGAACACTTGCTGTGAAAATAGTTATACAATGAAGAAGATTGGTTTAATATAGAAACTCAAAATATTACGTATCTAAGTTGATTTGACAAAAGATAAAACGTTCATGATTGTTTTTTTTTACAGTTTTCATATTCTGTATACTACACATTTAATTTGAATTTATTCATGTATGTGTAATATGTGTGTGTGTGTGTGTGTGTGTGTGTGTGTGTGTGTGTGTGTGTGTCGACATAAAGTGGGTCAAAACTTACACTGTATAAAAGTACATTTTTGTGTTACCTTAACATTTTTACGTTTAGGCAACTCAAATATACAACTTGTTGCTTAGTACAACTTCATATATCAAGGTGAGTTAACTTAAAATGTTAACGTAGCACAAACACTTACTGTAAATAAAAATATAAAGTGGGTTGAAAAAAAAGTACGTTTTTTGTGCTACCTTAAAACATTTAGTCAACTCAAATATGCAAGTTGTCGCTTAGTATAACCACATTTGGAGAGCGTGAAATTTTTAAGGTGGCACAAACACTACATAAAAAAAATGTTGGTTTAACTTAAAATGTTGAGTTCATTGAATTTAAAAAATTGAGTTAATACAATAAAGGAGATTGGTTTAATAAATATAAACGTTATCGGAACCACATAAATTATCTAATTTGATTATCTTAATTTGACTCTCAATCCTTATGTTATTCCAAGCCTGTGTGACTCTTTCATTGGCGGAGACGTTTCGCACAATGTTCACGCTGCTCTTTTACAGACAGAGCATGAGGGTCTTGGTTTGAATTGAGTAATCTGCATCATTGTCGGTGTGTGTGTGTGTGAGTGTGTGTGTGTGTGTGTGTGTGTGTGTGTGTGTGTGTGTGTGTGTGTGTGTGTGTGTGTGTGTGAAGCGTGCAGCTGTGAACTGTTCCTTTAACATCAGCTGGATGTGAAACGCAGGAAAATGCCACTTGAGCATTTGTGCAATATCTGTGGTATTCTTTAATGATCATGTTTTTATGTAAACTGTTTTATACTGCATTGTTATATATCAACTTTTTATAAATATCATTTATATCACATGTTCTGTTTTCTCTGTTTTAAAGCCCTTACCGAATGGCCATATTCTGCTCATTTTGAAGCGTTATTTTAATCCAATTTGACATACTTTAGATTAAATCATGAAAACAATGCCTCCTAATGTCATTACAGTTCATTTATTGATTCATCCCAAAGCTTTTAATGCACTGTAAAAAAAAAAAAAAATGTTGGTTTTTGTTGGTTTAACTTAAAAAAGTAAGTAAGTAACCTGGTTGCCTTAAAATTTAGAGTTTATTGAAATAAAAAATTTGAGTTGATACAATGAAGGAAATTTGTTTAATAATTAGAAAATCTAAATATTATTGTATCTGAACCACATAAATGTTTTTAATAAATCATGAAAATAGCACAATTTGGCTGCGTCATCACAAATAAAACACACAATTACCCAATATACTTACACAATCTTTTAATAATCTTTTAATAAAGGTTGTCGAATCTAAAAACAATTTTTGACACACACCATTTTATTAACTCAAAAAATTAATTTCAATGAACTCCACATTTTAAGGCAACCAGGAAACTATTTCTAAATATTTTTTTGCAGTGTGGAGTTGCGGATGTTTCTTAATCTGAGGCTGATGCATCTGGATCCGGGAATACGGCCGTAGGAAAGAGTTAGGGTTAAAGTAACTTATTAATCTGTGCAATAATGAGCCAATCATACAGAATTTTGGTCATGCAATGAAATACACACACACACGTTTGTTTTTGTGAAATGTGGGGACATTCCATATAGGCGTAATGGTTTTTATACCGTACAAAACGTATTTTCTATCCCCTTACACACACACACACACACACACGAACACACACACACACACACACACACACACACACACACACACACACACACACACACACACAGCCCCTAAACCTACCCATCACACACACGCACACACAGCCCCTAAACCTACCCATCACACACATACATACATACACACACACACACACACACACTGCCCCTAAACCTACCCATCACACACACACACACACACACACACACACACACACACACACACACACACACACACACACACACACACACACACACACACACACACTGCCCCTAAACCTACCCATCACACACACACACACACACACACACACACACACACACTGCCCCTAAACCTACCCATCACACACACACACACACACACACACACACACACACACACACACACACACACACACACACTGCCCCTAAACCTACCCATCACACACACACACACACACTGCCCCTAAACCTACCCATCACACACACTGCCCCTAAACCTACCCATCACACACACCGCCCCTAAACCTACCCATCACACGCACACACACACACACACTGTCCCTAAACCTACCCATCACACACACACACACACACACACACACACACACACACACACACACACACACACACACACACACACACACACACACACACACACACACACACATGAATACATTCAAATTAAATGTGTAGTATACAGAATATGAAAACTAAAAAAAAAACAATCATGAACGTTTTATCTTTTGTCAAATCAACTTAGATACGTAATATTTTGAGTTTTTTGAACACACACACACAGCCCCTAAACCTATCCATCACACACACACACACACACACTGCCCCTAAACCTACCCATCACACACACACACACTGCCCCTAAACCTACCCATCACACACACACACACACTGCCCCTAAACCTACCCATCACACACACACACACACTGCCCCTAAACCTACCCATCACACACACACACACTGCCCCTAAACCTACCCATTACAGGAAACATTCTGCATGTTTACTCTCTAAAAAAACATCATTTAGTTTTTAAAGCTATTTGATATGTCCTCATAAACCACGTTTATAGTGTAATACCAAATTTGGGTCCGCATAAACCACATAAACAGGCTCACACACACACACACACACACACATTTTATAAGCTCAAAATTGACACAAACACACAAGTAATGCCCCAGAGAGTTTCTCCCACCGATGCTTTTGCTGTGCACATCCTCACACTCACATTCTCACACAGGACGGCGTATCAAGAGGATGAACCTTCTGCGGGACCGACAGGAAGTTCAAACCGGCCGAGAGTGACACGAGCCCCGTTTCTCACAGAGATAAAGCCGACAGTATCGGCTGATATCACTCACGGTATTCTGGTGGCTGTGGCTCTTCCAGCAGGATAATGCTCCTGACACAAAGCACAAATGCTTCAGGAATGGTTTGAGGAGCACAACAACCAGTTTGAGGCGTCGACTCGGCCTCCAGATTCCCCAGATCTCAATCCAATCGAGCATCTGTGGGATGAGCTGAACAAACAAGTCCGATCCATGGACTTAAAGGATCTGCTGCTAACATGTTGGTGACAGATGCCACAGCACACCTTCTAGTGGAGTCCATGCCTCGACGGGTCAGCAAAACGGAGACCAACAAAATAATAGGAAGGTAGTCATAATGTTATGCCTGATTGGTATATGTTGACACCAGTGCTTCAAAACCAGTTTCCTATCATTTTCAAACTACTTTCCTTCTAAGAAAAGTGTATTTAGTTACTATGAGAAAAAAGGAAAAGATTAAAACCGACTAGAGTTGAGATAAACATCGCTTTAACAGAATCATATCCAGTCAAATTATTATATTGATAAATCCAGCAGAAAAGTGTGAAAATATGAATTAATCAATTTGGATAGCAAGACAAAAATAAGTAATTTAGGCTATACTCCAACAACGCATTTTCATCTTAAATGTTATTAACATCTTAAGATGTGAAAGAAACTCTGCAGTGATCATATTTATCACGGATGGACAGAGTTTATTTTCTAGAAGTCCAAACTGAGGAAACTCATATGCTGCATAATAAATGTTATTGCCCTGATTATAATTCATAAGCAGCTTATTTACACACACGCACGCACGCACGCACGCGCACACATACACACACACACACACACACACACACACACTCCTGTAATACCTGTGTCATACCCATGGCACTATACACATTTGTGTCCTCATATGTCACAAAAACACACACACACACACACACACACACACACACACACACACACACACACACACACACACACACACACACACACACACACACACACACACACACACTCTCCTGTAATACCTGTGTCATACCCATGGCACTATACACATTTGTGTCCTCATATGTCACAAAAACACACACACACACACACACACACACACACACACACACACACACACACACACACACACACACACACACACACACACACACACACACACACACACACACACACACACACACACACACACACACACACACACACACACACACTCAGTAGAGGAACAATTACAGCACGTTTTCATCAAGCTCATGCGGTGTCTGTGATATTCATAATTCATTATTTCTTATTAATGAACCGCATGCAAATGGAAAGGAGGGAAATATGATGCTGCAGCAAAATCCAAGTCTTTCTGACTCCGGGAATAAAGCAGCATTTACAGTCTCGAGGCGAGGGAATATTAATCACAGAGTCTTTAATAAACTCTTTAATTAGATGTGAAGCTGCGGTGGAGCTCGTGAGGATGAGTCCTCCTGCCCTCCTGTGGCGGATCAACGCATTACACCTCCATTCTTCACATTAAAGGGTTAGTTCACCCAGAAATGAAATTTATGTCATTAATGGCTCTAGTTCCACACCCGTAAGACCTCCGTTCATCTTCACACACAGTTTAAGATATTTTATATTTAGTCCGAGAGCGTATGCAAGTGTATGCACACTATACTGTCCATGTCCAGAAAGGGAATAAAAACATCATCACAGTAGTCCATATGAGACATCAGTGGGTTAATTAGAGTCTCTTGAAGCATCCAAAATACATTTGGGTCCAAAAATAACAAAAACTACGACTTTATTCAGCATTGGCTTCTCTTCCGCGTTTGTGTTCAATCCCAGTGTTTAATAAATGCTGTGAAATCATTGAACTTCACGAGACTCTAGAGTGATTCCTGAAAGGCTTTCTGCAAAAACCCAAACACCTTTTAAAGAAGAAAACAATACATTTTGAAATTAAGAAATGGACAGCACTGAGTGAAATATATGAGTGTCACAGCAAAGGGTCTGAATACTGAGGACCATGTGATATTTCAGTTTTTCTTTTTTAATAAATCTGTAAAAATGTCTACAATTCTGTGTTTTTCGGTCAATATGGGCTGCTGTATGTACATTAATGAGAAAAAAAATTACTTAAATGATTTTAGCAAATATAACAAAGAGTGATAGTAATTAGCTGGGCTGAACATGTCTGCTTGCCTTAGTGGCCGTCACCCTTTTCACAGATTCGCCTTTTTAGGGGTTGTGCAGGGATTATGATGGCATAGTTTCAAAATAGTTGAAAGTTGTTGATTGTATAAATAATAATAATAATAATTCATTACATTTATGTAGCGCTTTTCTAGACACTCAAAGCGCTTTTACATATAGAAGGGGGATCTCCTCAACCACCACCAATGTGCAGCACCACCTGGATGATGCGACGGCAGCCATTTTGCGCCAGAACGCTCATTGCACGCCAGCTGATTGGTGGAGAGGAGACCGAGTGATGAAGCCAATCAGGAAATGGGATGATTAGGAGGCCATGATGGACAGAGGCCAATGGGCAAATTTGGGATTTTTAACGAAAAATGGCCTCTGCTGGCCTCACTAACACCATCACTATACTGGGGCGTTAGGACCCACACAGACCACAGGGTGAGCGCCCCCTGCTGGCCTCACTAACACCATCACTATACTGGGGCATTAGGACCCACACAGACCACAGGGTGAGCGCCCCCTGCTGGCCTCACTAACACCATCACTATACTGGGGCGTTAGGACCCACACAGACCCCAGGGTGAGCGCCCCCTGCTGGCCTCACTAACACCATCACTATACTGGGGCATTAGGACCCACACAGACCCCAGGGTGAGCGCCCCCTGCTGGCCTCACTAACACCATCACTATACTGGGGCGTTAGGACCCACACAGACCCCAGGGTGAGCGCCCCCTGCTGGCCTCACTAACACCATCACTATACTGGGGCGTTAGGACCCACACAGACCACAGGGTGAGCGCCCCCTGCTGGCCTCACTAACACCATCACTATACTGGGGCGTTAGGACCCACACGGACCCAAGGGTGAGCGCCCCCTGCTGGCCTCACTAACACCATCACTATACTGGGGCGTTAGGACCCACACGGACCCAAGGGTGAGCGCCCCCTGCTGGCCTCACTAACACCATCACTATACTGGGGCGTTAGGACCCACACGGACCCCAGGGTGAGCGCCCCCTGCTGGCCTCACTAACACCATCACTATACTGGGGCGTTAGGACCCACACGGACCCAAGGGTGAGCGCCCCCTGCTGGCCTCACTAACACCATCACTATACTGGGGCGTTAGGACCCACACGGACCCAAGGGTGAGCGCCCCCTGCTGGCCTCACTAACACCATCACTATACTGGGGCGTTAGGACCCACACGGACCCCAGGGTGAGCGCCCCCTGCTGGCCTCACTAAAACCATCACTATACTGGGGCGTTAGGACCCACACAGACCACAGGGTGAGCGCCCCCTGCTGGCCTCACTAACACCATCACTATACTGGGGCGTTAGGACCCACACGGACCCCAGGGTGAGCGCCCCCTGCTGGCCTCACTAAAACCATCACTATACTGGGGCGTTAGGACCCACACAGACCACAGGGTGAGCGCCCCCTGCTGGCCTCACTAACACCATCACTATACTGGGGTGTTAGGACCCACACAGACCACAGGGTGAGCGCCCCCTGCTGGCCTCACTAACACCATCACTATACTGGGGCGTTAGGACCCACACAGACCACAGGGTGAGCGCCCCCTGCTGGCCTCACTAACACCATCACTATACTGGGGCGTTAGGACCCACACAGACCACAGGGTGAGCGCCCCCTGCTGGCCTCACTAACACCATCACTATACTGGGGCGTTAGGACCCACACAGACCACAGGGTGAGCGCCCCCTGCTGGCCTCACTAACACCATCACTATACTGGGGCGTTAGGACCCACACAGACCACAGGGTGAGCGCCCCCTGCTGGCCTCACTAACACCATCACTATACTGGGGCGTTAGGACCCACACAGACCACAGGGTGAGCGCCCCCTGCTGGCCTCACTAACACCATCACTATACTGGGGTGTTAGGACCTACACAGACCACAGGGTGAGCGCCCCCTGCTGGCCTCACTAACACCATCACTATACTGGGGCGTTAGGACCCACACAGACCACAGGGTGAGCGCCCCCTGCTGGCCTCACTAACACCATCACTATACTGGGGCGTTAGGACCCACACAGACCACAGGGTGAGCGCCCCCTGCTGGCCTCACTAACACCATCACTATACTGGGGCGTTAGGACCCACACAGACCCCAGGGTGAGCGCCCCTGCTGGCCTCACTAACACCATCACTATACTGGGGCGTTAGGACCCACACAGACCCCAGGGTGAGCGCCCCCTGCTGGCCTCACTAACACCATCACTATACTGGGGCATTAGGACCCACACAGACCACAGGGTGAGCGCCCCCTGCTGGCCTCACTAACACCATCACTATACTGGGGCGTTAGGACCCACACAGACCCCAGGGTGAGCGCCCCCTGCTGGCCTCACTAACACCATCACTATACTGGGGCATTAGGACCCACACAGACCACAGGGTGAGCGCCCCCTGCTGGCCTCACTAACACCATCACTATACTGGGGTGTTAGGACCCACACAGACCCCAGGGTGAGCGCCCCCTGCTGGCCTCACTAACACCATCACTATACTGGGGCATTAGGACCCACACAGACCACAGGGTGAGCGCCCCCTGCTGGCCTCACTAACACCATCACTATACTGGGGTGTTAGGACCTACACAGACCCCAGGGTGAGCGCCCCTGCTGGCCTCACTAACACCATCACTATACTGGGGCGTTAGGACCCACACAGACCCCAGGGTGAGCGCCCCCTGCTGGCCTCACTAACACCATCACTATACTGGGGCATTAGGACCCACACAGACCACAGGGTGAGCGCCCCCTGCTGGCCTCACTAACACCATCACTATACTGGGGTGTTAGGACCTACACAGACCCCAGGGTGAGCGCCCCCTGCTGGCCTCACTAACACCATCACTATACTGGGGTGTTAGGACCTACACAGACCCCAGGGTGAGCGCCCCCTGCTGGCCTCACTAACACCATCACTATACTGGGGTGTTAGGACCTACACAGACCCCAGGGTGAGCGCCCCCTGCTGGCCTCACTAACACCATCACTATACTGGGGTGTTAGGACCTACACAGACCACAGGGTGAGCGCCCCCTGCTGGCCTCACTAACTCCTCTACCAGCAGCTCCTGGTTTTCCCAATTGGTCTCCCATCCAGGTGCTGACCAGGCTCAACCCTGCTAGTTTAATTCTTTTAATTTTCGATTGAAGATGGTATTGTTTAAATAACACCAAATTAAAAAACCAATCAGTTTTTACATCAGAAAGTTATCAAAAGCCTTTCATCTGAAACAAAAATTAATTTCCTTTTATCACTGTAAAGCTGCTTTGAAGCAATCCGTGTTGTAAAAAGCGCTATATAAACGACGGTGACTTGACTTGTGTATGTAAGTGACACATTTAAATAAAGTGTTACCTCAGTCCCGAGGACACACACTGTTTCTGAAGAGCGAGAGTTAATTTGCTCGTGTGGTTTCATGTCGAGTCTCACTCTGCATGAATCCAGACTTTATACCATATACAAATTAAATTAACAACGACTGAAATTAAAATCAATTAGTGCTGATGTAATCAGAATAAGTGTAACGAATGTTAAAAGAGTTTCAGAGGTGATTTCTCCTATGAAATTATGGCAGAGTTAAGGTTGATCACACTGATTGTTTGTACAATTTATTTTATTTTAAAGGGGGGGTGAAACACTCAGTTTCAGTCAATCTCATGTCAATCTTGAGTACCTATAGAGTAGTATTGCATCCTTCATATCTCCGTAAAATCTTTAGTTTTGTTATATTTATAAAAGAAATATAGGCTGTACCGAGTCTTTCCGGAAAAAAACGAGCGGCTGGAGGCGTATCGTGTGGGCGGAGCTAAAGAATGACGAGGCGTATCGTGTGGGCGGAGCTTAAGAATGACGAGGCGTATCGTGTGGGCGGAGCTAAAGAATGACGAGCGCACCCAAAGCGGTGACGTCCTCAAGAGTGGAGAAACCCATCGCTATCTCAGCTAATAGATATATGATCCAGAATCAGATCCGGAGGCTGAAATAAATTGAACAGGATAAAAAGCAGCAGCAGGACGTCCGTCTCTGTGGTATGGACTGTATTTAGTGGCCTGTCAACATTTGTGTGTGTTTACTCGCAGTTTATGAGGACATGATTCGGTTTATGGACTATTGTATGCGACTAAACCTTAACAGTAGCAAGCAGAACGGTTTTGCACGTCAGGCTAGTGTAACGTTATACAGAGAACAGCAATGGAGTCCGTTAGCGCATTTGAATGACGAAGCACGCGATCGTGTCGTTTACTGATGTTTACTCACGCGACGATAGCCGACAGCACAGACATCTGAAGCAGTTTAACTCACCGGCTGCTTCCAAAGCAGGACCGAACCTTTATCGCTGGGACCGCTCCGTCAGAAACACACTTCTTTGGTATGATTTGGTGAAGTCCTGTGACAGCAGTGAACGTGTAAATCCACTTTGAGACGCGACTGAAGCGATGTTGTGAAGCTTCCCGTCATTTCTGCGTTCAAATCGGTTCAAATGCAGCGCTGCCTTCCCGGAACGCTGTGCTGAAGCGTTGAAGTCGCTCGACGTCACCCATAGGAATAAAGTGGAGCGCGGCGCGGACTATAACGACAGAAGTGTTCACGGACGACTGGATCTGCACCTGAGACTGTTAATGGGCATGCATTTCCTCTCTCGCTCTAGTCACGCGCGCGCACCCTACCGGAAGAAGAGCCCGTACGGCCCATACAAGGACCTTCCGCTCTATTAACGTCAAGCCGACCCATACTCGAAAAAAACTCTCCGACACTTGTAAGAAACCGGAAGGAGTATTTTTGACACAGAAATACTCCATCAAACATCCAACATTAGTTTTTGAAACTTTGTCTATGTTTAGGATGGGAATCCAAGTCTTTAACAGTGTAAAAAGCTCAGTATGCAGGAAACAGCATTTCACCGGCCCTTTAAATATTCTACCCCATAAAAACTGTCTTTAATTGGATTGCAATATATGCTTTTACATTATTTATGGATCTTGCTTTGTGCACTAAAAGGGTCATCCCCAACAGTTGCTGTTGTTCCCAATGGCTTCCACTTTGTTCTAATCCCACTAACAGTTGAGCGTGGAATATTTAGTAGTGAGGAAATGTCAGGAATGGACTTATTGCACAGGTGTCAGCCTATCACGGCCCCACGCTTGAGTTCACTGAGCTCCTGAGAGCGACCCATTCTTTCACTAATGTGTGTAGAAGCGTCTGCAGGCCGAGAGCTGGAGTTATACACCTGTGGACATGAAGAGACTGAACTCCTGAACTCAGGGATCTGGAGGGGCGGCCCAATACTTTCGGCAATAGTGTATGACAACTTTCCCTGTTTCAACCAAAAACGGTTTGCATAAACACAAATTACCAAGAGTAGGAATTTCACAAGCCTTTGGAGTAGTCCTGGGAAAAGGAAGCGCATGTCCCCGGCCCGTCATGCGAGTGACATTGAACAGCAAACTAGGTCAAAGCTATAGAGAAGATAATAACCTTCCCTTTAGGGAGAAAGCATGTATGATTTAAGCGTGTGTGTAGGAAGCAGTGTGTGTGTGTTAATTGTGTATTACAGTGTTCTTAGCCTGAAGTGCTGCATAGTTATCTCCTCCTATGTATCTGCTCGGCCTACAAACATCCTTCACTCGCTCGGTTTTCACCATGCAGCCGCAAGCTAATATAAAAACAGACATGCTACTCTGTAAAAGTGCTTGTGCCACATCAAACTTCACTTCTTTCTCTTTATAAGCCAGGCGGTGGAGCGAGTAAGTGAGGAGGTGAAGAGTGCAGAAGCCTTTTACAGCATGAAGCAACAAGACCTGCCAGATGGTATAATATTGTCCTGTCATACTGTCCACAAAGGAGGTTTGGTTATGTAGGATGACACAAGACATTACACATCACCTGGAAGTCCACCTCTAAACTTTAATAGAGCTCAATAGAGCTGCACAGTTCTGGCATAACTGAGGATCGCAATTTTTGTTGTGTTTTACTACTACATAAAATGTGATTTCAGGTTCTGTCAAAATATTATTTAATGCATTTCAAATGTTTAATTAATTAGAAATAATACAAAAAAAATTGGTTTAAATGAATGATTCAATGACTCATGACTGGGTGAATCAAAGTTCTTAAACAAATCTCACTCATCAGGACTTGATTTATGACTGGATGAATGAGCAATTTTGAACAAATCTCTTCAATTAATGATTCAATGACTCACTCATAAGGACTTGATTCATGACTGGATGAATGAGCGTTTTGTACAAATCGCTTAAATGAACGATTCAATGACTCACTCATAAGGACTTGATTTATGACTAGATGAATGAGCGATTTTGAACGAATCTGTTCAATTAATGATTCAATGACTCACTCATAAGGACTTAATTCATGACTGGATGAATGAGCGTTTTGTACAAATCTCCAAAAATGATTCAATGACTCACTCATAAGGACTTAATTCATGACTGGATGAATGAGCGATTTTGAACGAATCTCTTCAATTAATGATTGAATGACTCACTCATAAAGACTTAATTCATGACTAGATGAATGAGCGTTTTTGAACGAATCTCTTCAATTAATGATTCAATGACTCACTCATAAAGACTAGATTCATGACTGGATGAATGAGCGATTTTGAACGAATCTCTTCAATTAATGATTCAATGGCTCATTCATAAAGACTTGATTCATGACTGGATGAATGAGCGATTTTGAACTAATCTCTTCAATTAATGATTCAATGACTCACTCATAAAGACTAGATTCATGACTGGATGAATGAGCGTTTTGTACAAATCGCTTAAATGAACGATTCAGTGACTCACTCATAAGGACTTGATTTATGACTAGATGAATGAGCGATTTTGAACGAATCTCTTCAATTAATGATTCAATGACTCACTCATAAGGACTTGATTCATGACTGGATGAATGAGCGTTTTGTACAAATCGCTTAAATGAACGATTCAGTGACTCACTCATAAGGACTTGATTTATGACTAGATGAATGAGCGATTTTGAACGAATCTCTTCAATTAATGATTCAATGACTCACTCATAAGGACTTAATTCATGACTGGATGAATGAGCGTTTTGTACAAATCTCCAAAAATGATTCAATGACTCACTCATAAAGACTAGATTCATGACTGGATGAATGAGCGATTTTGAACGAATCTCTTCAATTAATGATTCAATGACTCACTCATAAGGACTTGATTCATGACTGGATGAATGAGCGTTTTGTACAAATCGCTTAAATGAACGATTCAATGACTCACTCATAAAGACTAGATTCATGACTGGATGAATGAGCGATTTTGAACGAATCTCTTCAATTAATGATTCAATGGCTCACTCATAAAGACTTGATTCCTGACTGGATGAATGAGCGATTTTGAACTAATCTCTTCAATTAATGATTCAATGACTCACTCATAAAGACTAGATCCATGACTGGATGAATGAGTGTTTTTGAACGAATCTCTTCAATTAATGATTCAATGACTCACTCATAAAGACTAGATTCATGACTGGATGAATGAGTGTTTTTGAACGAATCTCTTCAATTAATGATTCAATGACTCACTCATAAAGACTTGATTCATGACTGGATGAATGAGCGTTTTGTACAAATCGCTTAAATGAACGATTCAATAACTCACTCATAAGGACTTGATTCATGACTGGATGAATGAGTGTTTTTGAACGAATCTCTTCAATTAATGATTCAATGACTCACTCATAAGGACTTGATTTATGACTAGATGAATGAGCGTTTTTGAACGAATCTCTTCAATTAATGATTCAATGACTCACTCATAAGGACTTAATTCATGACTGGATGAATGAGCGTTTTTGAACAAATCTCCTAAAATGATTCAATGACTCACTCATAAGGACTTGATTTATGACTAGATGAATGAGCGTTTTTGAACGAATCTCTTCAATTAATGATTCAATGACTCACTCATAAGGACTTGATTCATGACTGGATGAATGAGCGATTTTGTACAAATCGCTTAAATGAACGATTCAATGACTCACTCATAAGGACTTGATTTATGACTAGATGAATGAGCGTTTTTGAACGAATCTCTTCAATTAATGATTCAATGACTCACTCATAAGGACTTAATTCATGACTGGATGAATGAGCGTTTTTGAACAAATCTCCTAAAATGATTCAATGACTCACTCATAAGGACTTGATTTATGACTAGATGAATGAGCGTTTTTG
Organism: Pseudorasbora parva; assembly: GCF_024679245.1. NCBI lineage: Eukaryota > Metazoa > Chordata > Actinopteri > Cypriniformes > Gobionidae > Pseudorasbora > Pseudorasbora parva. Next base: position 1,854,184 of record NC_090174.1, read on the forward strand.
AACGAATCTCTTCAATTAATGATTCAATGACTCACTCATAAGGACTTGATTCATGACTGGATGAATGAGCGATTTTGTACAAATCGCTTAAATGAACGATTCAATGACTCACTCATAAGGACTTGATTTATGACTAGATGAATGAGCGTTTTTAAAACAAATCTCCTAAAATGATTCAATGACTCACTCATAAGGACTTGATTTATGACTAGATGAATGAGCGTTTTTAAACAAATCTCCTAAAATGATTCAATGACTCACTCATAAGGACTTAATTCCTGACTGGATGAATGTGCGTTTTTGAATGAATCTCTTCAATTAATGATTCAATGACTCACTCATAAAGACTTGATTCATGGCTGAATGAATGAGCTTTTTTTTTAATCACTTAAATGAATGATTCGATAAACAAATTGCTTAAATGCAAGATTTAGCGAGTCACTCATTGAGTTAGTACATGTGTGTGGCTTACCTGGGGAACACATGGCCCCAGGATGCACTATGGGAAGAAGGCGAGCCGGCGGAGGCAGTGTGATGCTTTGGCCAATGTTCTGCTGGGAAACCTTGGGTCCTCCATCCATGTGGATGTTACTTTGACACGCTCCACCTACCTAAGCATTGCTGAGACCATGTTCAGCCTTTGATGGAAACGGTATTCTGGTGGCTGTGGCTCTTCCAGCAGGATAATGCTCCTGACACAAAGCACAAATGTTTCAGGAATGGTTTGAGGAGCACAACAACCAGTTTGAGGCGTCGACTCGGCCTCCAGATTCCCCAGATCTCAATCCAATCGAGCATCTGTGGGATGAGCTGAACAAACAAGTTACAGGACTTACAGGACTTAAAGGATCTGCTGCTAAGATCTTGGTGCCAGATACCACAGCACACCTTCAGGGGTCTAGTGGAGTCCATGCCTCGAGGGGTGGGACCAACACAATATTATAATCTAATATTACAGTCATAATGTTATGCCTGATCAGTGCATTTTTACCCACTAAGCAAAACAAAAGAAAAAAAAACTGAAAATCGAAGCATCCTCCCGTCTCTGCAATGAGAAGAGTCAGCTATTGATGTGCTGTCTCCACCTCTGACATGTGTAGACAGCTGTGCAGATCGGAGCCAGGGGTGGGTTTGACTGACTGAGATGGAGACAGATTTATTTGGAGTAATAGATACAGACGACATCCTTCAAAATAATTTCAAACTGGGCGCTCAGCAAATGACAGACAAAGCTTTATTAATAGCATCAGTCCATTAAGTCTGAACGGAGCGGCAGTGCAGTGGAGCCTGTTATATTTTTATTCTGCTCAGTCTTACTGGTAAATTACTTCTTAAGCCTCCGTTACGCTTGATGGAGGGCAGGAATGTGTCAATAGCAACAGCAAAATCTGAAGACAATCCATCCTAAAGGAACGAGAGAGCAAATTAACTTGAGGGAGAGCAAAACTTCTGGAACTGAAGTGATTGCTTTGGATATTGGTGTAGGATATGGGGTGGCCGCACCACGATTTATGCAACATGTATAGATGCCAGAGCTGGACAATAACTACGCACATTTTCTTGAGTACTGTACTTAAGTTCACTTTTTTTATGGAGACTTTAACTTCACTACATCTGAAAGACAAATATCGTCCTTCTAACTCCTCTACATTTCTATCGAGGTCCTCGAAGTGGAAAGTCGTTTCTGTCGCAGCTTTGAAAGTCAGTGATGATTTTTTTCTTCTTTAAAAGGTGTTTGGGTTTTTGCAGAAAGCCTTTCAGGAATCACTCTTGTAGAGTCTCGTGAAGTTCAATGATTTCACAGCATTTATTAAACACTGATTTATAGTTTAGAGCAAAATGGAAGAAGACGGATGTCCAAATGCTCATTTAGTGGAGTATTCACATAAACAAAGTTGATTCTGTCTTCAGTGAAGGTGAACAGTGTGAGAATATCAGATGTGTATCAGTGTATTGGATCCGTGCGTTCGGCCTTAAAGTGACAGCAGCTTTGTAACTTTTCTACAAGTATTTAAATGAGTTTAAGTTAGTCGTCTGCTAGTGTGTCAGATGGAGCATCACTGACTGGCTTAAACCATGATGGCATAATGTGCATTTATACAACTATAATACAATAATGCGGCGACATGAAGGAAATGTACTTTTGAAAACAAATACTTCTGTACTTTTACTTCAGTAAAAATCAGTCTTTACAACTTTCACTTGTAAGGGAGTAATATTTGACCAGTTGAACTTTTACTTTTACTCAAGTAATGAAGTTGTGCTACTTTGTCCACCTCTGCTTTTGAAGCTGTGCACTAAGGCTTGAGTGTTTGTGTAGTGAAAGACATGCATGAGCATTCAAAAGACCCGTTTGAGCCAAAGTTCTGCCGGTGCATCGGGTTAGATTAAATGCATCATCCGTAATGAAATACACACATTTAAAACACAAAATTATTATACATTTTAAATGGGTGGTAATCAAATTACAGTTATACCTGAAAAGTATCTTTGATTACCAAAGTGATTACTAATTTAAATGTAATTTATTTCCTTTAAACATTAATGTAAACAGCAATCAGTGATTCTAAGACTCTGACACTGCAAACACATCTGTTCTGCTCATAAGTTTAATTTCCCTTGCAGAATATAAAACATTTTAACAAAATGAAAGGGATCAGGGATAATTAAAATAGCATGTAACTTTTATAGTAACGCCCTGAATAAGCTTTTTCACATAATAGATGTTTACATTCCACAAGATGAAATGACTGAATTTATAGAAATTGCCACTTTCAAAAATGTACAAACCCTTGAATCTTAATCTGTCATCACCTGATGATCCACGACTGTTTTCATGTTAAGTCATTTAATTGTGATTTTTTTTATCTCACAGTTCTTTTTTTTATAACATGCAATTGCATTGCAGAAAAAAAATCACAATTAACTTTTTTATTTTTTATATGTAGTGGTGGAAACAAGCTTCAGCGAAACTCAATGCATTAAAGGGCCGGGGTGAAAAATGTGTACATTTTTTATTTTCTTTGAAGTTCATATTTTTTATTTATTTAGCACTTCTCTTCAGGATAACCAAATTAATAACCAAATAATAAAACTAATAACCAAATGTTTCCCAGAAGACAAAATTAGTAATATTTACCCTGTTCATCCTATTCAAAAAGTTTCACACCCCAGATCTTAATGCATTATGTTTCTGTTTTGAGCATCAATATTTTGTTTATATTATTTGTAAGATTGTCTGCAATTTTTTTTTGCTTCAAGAAATATTTTGGAAAGCTGATATTGTTTAAAATAATATGCACAGGCTGTTTAAGACAGGATTGCCATATAATTTAAGAGCAAAAACAGGGAACATCTCATCAATGGCGGGGAAAGTTAACAGTGTCCTATAATGCCCCTTTTTACAAGATGTAAAATAAGTCTCTGATGTGTGTGTGTGTGTGTGTGTGTGTGTGTGTGTGTGTGTGTGTGTGTGTGTGTGTGTGTGTGTGTGTGTGTGTGTGTGTGTGTGTGTGTGTGTGAAGTATTAGCTCAAAATACCCCACAGATAATTTTTTATAGTGTGTTAAAATTATATTTTTTTGAGGGTGAGCAACGATGCACCATTTTTGTGTGTCCCTTTAAATGCAAATGAGCTGCTGCTCCCCACCCCCTTTCTATAAGAGGGCGGAGCTTTAAGAGCTCATGCTAGCAGCTCTGATTACCTCACACAAACAAACACTGAAAATGTCTGAAGCCGTTCAGCCGTTCAGACAGGACGTTTAAAAAGAGATAGAGGTTGAATTTATGAGTTAACGATCTTCAGTTATTGATTAGCATATTCTGTCATGATAATCTCTAAATCGCTGGTGTGGGAACTGTTGTGAGATGAGCCAGAGAATATCTGCAGATGACGAGAGAACAGGGATAGTTTAGTTTAATTACGGTTATAATATCTGCTGATGAAGAGAGAGAACAGAAATAGTTTAGTTTAATTACGGTTATAATATCTGCAGATGAAGAGAGAACAGGGATAGTTTAGTTTAATTACGGTTATAATATCTGCTGATGAAGAGAGAACAGGAATAGTTTAGTTTATTTACGGTTATAATATCTGCTGATGAAGAGAGAACAGGAATAGTTTAGTTTAATTACGGTTATAATATCTGCTGATGAAGAGAGAACAGGGATAGTTTAGTTTAATTACGGTTATAATATCTGCCGATGAAGAGAGAACAGGAATAGTTTAGTTTAATTACGGTTATAATATCTGCAGATGAAGAGAGAACAGGGATAGTTTAGTTTAATTACGGTTATAATATCTGCTGATGAAGAGAGAACAGGGATAGTTTAGTTTAATTACGGTTATAATATCTGCTGATGAAGAGAGAACAGGGATAGTTTAGTTTAATTACGGTTATAATATCTGCTGATGAAGAGAGAACAGGGATAGTTTAGTTTAATTACGGTTATAATATCTGCCGATGAAGAGAGAAAAGGGGTAGTTTAGTTTAATTACGGTTATAATATCTGCTGATGAAGAGAGAACAGGGATAGTTTAGTTTAATTACGGTTATAATATCTGCAGATGAAGAGAGAACAGGGATAGTTTAGTTTAATTACGGTTATAATATCTGCAGATGAAGAGAGAACAGGGATAGTTTAGTTTAATTACGGTTATAATATCTGCAGATGAAGAGAGAACAGGGATAGTTTAGTTTAATTACGGTTATAATATCTGCCGATGAAGAGAGAACAGGAATAGTTTAGTTTAATTACGGTTATAATATCTGCCGATGAAGAGAGAACAGGGATAGTTTAGTTTAATTACGGTTATAATATCTGCTGATGAATAGAGAACAGGAATAGTTTAGTTTAATTACGGTTATAATATCTGCCGATGAAGAGAGAACAGGGATAGTTTAGTTTAATTACGGTTATAATATCTGCTGAAGAAGAGAGAACAGGGATAGTTTAGTTTAATTACGGTTATAATATCAGCTGATGAATAGAGAACAGGAATAGTTTAGTTTAATTACGGTTATAATATCTGCCGATGAAGAGAGAACAGGGATAGTTTAGTTTAATTACGGTTATAATATCTGCTGAAGAAGAGAGAACAGGGATAGTTTAGTTTAATTACGGTTATAATATCTGCCGATGAAGAGAGAACAGGGATAGTTTAGTTTAATTATGGTTATAATATCTGCAGATGAAGAGAGAGCAGGGATAGTTTAGTTTAATTACGGTTATAATATCTGCAGATGAAGAGAGAACAGGAATAGTTTAGTTTAATTACAGTTATAATATCTGCTGATGAAGAGAGAACAGGAATAGTTTAGTTTAATTACGGTTATAATATCTGCTGAAGAAGAGAGAACAGGGATAGTTTAGTTTAATAACGGTTATAATATCTGCTGATGAAGAGAGAACAGGAATAGTTTAGTTTAATTACGGTTATAATATCTGCTGATGAAGAGAGAGCAGGGATAGTTTAGTTTAATTACGGTTATAATATCTGCTGATGAAGAGAGAACAGGGATAGTTTAGTTTAATTACGGTTATAATATCTGCTGATGAAGAGAGAACAGGGATAGTTTAGTTTAATTACGGTTATAATATCTGCCGATGAAGAGAGAACAGGGATAGTTTAGTTTAATTACGGTTATAATATCTGCCGATGAAGAGAGAACAGGGATAGTTTAGTTTAATTACGGTTATAATATCTGCTGATGAAGAGAGAACAGGGATAGTTTAGTTTAATTACGGTTATAATATTTGCAGATGAAGAGAGATCAGGGATAGTTTAGTTTAATTACGGTTATAATATCTGCTGATGAAGAGAGAACAGGGATAGTTTAGTTTAATTATGGTTATAATATCTGCTGATGAAGAGAGAACAGGAATAGTTTAGTTTAATTACGGTTATAATATCTGCTGATGAAGAGAGAACAGGGATAGTTTAGTTTAATTACGGTTATAATATCTGCTGATGAAGAGAGAACAGGGATAGTTTAGTTTAATTACGGTTATAATATCTGCCGATGAAGAGAGAACAGGGATAGTTTAGTTTTATTACGGTTATAATATCTGCCGATGAAGAGGGAACAGGGATAGTTTAGTTTAATTACGGTTATAATATTTACTGATGAAGAGAGAGAACAGGGATAGTTTAGTTTAATTACGGTTATAATATTTGCTGATGAAGAGAGAGAACAGGGATAGTTTAGTTTAATTACGGTTATAATATTTGCTGATGAAGAGAGAACAGGGATAGTTTAGTTTAATTACAGTTATAATATCTGCTGATGAAGAGAGAACAGGGATAGTTTAGTTTAATTACGGTTATAATATCTGCTGATGAAGAGAGAACAGGGATAGTTTAGTTTAATTACGGTTATAATATCTGCCGATGAAGAGAGAACAGGGATAGTTTAGTTTAGTTACGGTTATAATATATGCTGATGAAGAGAGAACAGGGATAGTTTAGTTTAATTACGGTTATAATATCTGCAGATGAAGAGAGAACAGGGATAGTTTAGTTTAATTACAGTTATAATATCTGCTGATGAAGAGAGAACAGGGATAGTTTAGATTAATTACGGTTATAATATCTGCTGATGAAGAGAGAACAGGGATAGTTTAGTTTAATTACAGTTATAATATCTGCTGATGAAGAGAGAACAGGGATAGTTTAGTTTAATTACGGTTATAATATCTGCAGATGAAGAGAGAACAGGGATAGTTTAGTTTAATTACGGTTATAATATCTGCAGATGAAGAGAGAACAGGGATAGTTTAGTTTAATTACGGTTATAATATCTGCTGATGAAGAGAGAACAGGGATAGTTTAGTTTAATTACGGTTATAATATCTGCTGATGAAGAGAGAACAGGGATAGTTTAGTTTAATTACAGTTATAATATCTGCTGATGAAGAGAGAACAGGGATAGTTTAGTTTAATTACAGTTATAATATCTGCTGATGAAGAGAGAACAGGGATAGTTTAGTTTAATTACGGTTATAATATCTGCAGATGAAGAGAGAACAGGGATAGTTTAGTTTAATTACAGTTATAATATCTGCTGATGAAGAGAGAACAGGGATAGTTTAGTTTAATTACGGTTATAATATCTGCAGATGAAGAGAGAACAGGGATAGTTTAGTTTAATTACGGTTATAATATCTGCTGATGAAGAGAGAACAGGGATAGTTTAGTTTAATTACGGTTATAATATCTGCTGATGAAGAGAGAACAGGGATAGTTTAGTTTAATTACGGTTATAATATCTGCTGATGAAGAGAGAACAGGGATAGTTTAGTTTAATTACGGTTATAATATCTGCTGATGAAGAGAGAACAGGGATAGTTTAGTTTAATTACGGTTATAATATCTGCTGATGAAGAGAGAACAGGGATAGTTTAGTTTAATTACAGTTATAATATCTGCTGATGAAAAGAGAACAGGGATAGTTTAGTTTAATTACAGTTATAATATCTGCTGATGAAGAGAGAACAGGGATAGTTTAGTTTAATTACAGTTATAATATCTGCTGATGAAGAGAGAACAGGGATAGTTTAGTTTAATTACAGTTATAATATCTGCTGATGAAGAGAGAACAGGGATAGTTTAGTTTAATTACAGTTATAATATCTGCTGATGAAGAGAGAACAGGGATAGTTTAGTTTAATTACGGTTATAATATCTGCAGATGAAGAGAGAACAGGGATAGTTTAGTTTAATTACGGTTATGATATCTGCTGATGAAGAGAGAACAGGGATAGTTTAGTTTAATTACAGTTATAATATCTGCCGATGAAGAGAGAACAGGGATAGTTTAGTTTAATTACATTTATAATATCTGCTGATGAAGAGAGAACAGGGATAGTTTAGTTTAATTACGGTTATAATATCTGCTGATGAAGAGAGAACAGGGATAGTTTAGTTTAATTACGGTTATAATATCTGCGATGAAGAGAAAACAGGGATAGTTTAGTTTAATTACGGTTATAATATCTGCTGATGACGAGAGAACAGGGATAGTTTAGTTTAATTACGGTTATAATATCTGCTGATGAAGAGAGAACAGGGATAGTTTAGTTTAATTACGGTTATAATATCTGCAGATGAAGAGAGAACAGGGATAGTTTAGTTTAGTTACGGTTATAATATCTGCTGATGAAGAGAGAACAGGGATAGTTTAGTTTAATTACAGTTATAATATCTGCTGATGAAGAGAGAACAGGGATAGTTTAGTTTAATTACGGTTATAATATCTGCTGATGAAGAGAGAACAGGGATAGTTTAGTTTAATTACGGTTATAATATCTGCTGATGAAGAGAGAACAGGGATAGTTTAGTTTAATTACAGTTATAATATCTGCTGATGAAGAGAGAACAGGGATAGTTTAGTTTAATTACGGTTATAATATCTGCTGATGAAGAGAGAACAGGGATAGTTTAGTTTAATTACGGTTATAATATCTGCTGATGAAGAGAGAACAGGGATAGTTTAGTTTAATTACAGTTATAATATCTGCTGATGAAGAGAGAACAGGGATAGTTTAGTTTAATTACGGTTATAATATCTGCTGATGAAGAGAGAACAGGGATAGTTTAGTTTAATTACGGTTATAATATCTGCTGATGAAGAGAGAACAGGGATAGTTTAGTTTAATTACGGTTATAATATCTGCTGATGAAGAGAGAACAGGTATAGTTTAGTTTAATTACGGTTATAATATCTGCAGATGAAGAGAGAACAGGGATAGTTTAGTTTAATTACGGTTATAATATCTGCTAATGAAGAGAGAACAGGGATAGTTTAGTTTAATTACGGTTATAATATCTGCTGATGAAGAGAGAACAGGGATAGTTTAGTTTAGTTACGGTTATAATATCTGCAGATGAAGAGAGAACAGGGATAGTTTAGTTTAATTACGGTTATAATATCTGCAGATGAAGAGAGAACAGGGATAGTTTAGTTTAATTACGGTTATAATATCTGCAGATGAAGAGAGAACAGGGATTGTTTAGTTTAATTACGGTTATAATATCTGCAGATGAAGAGAGAACAGGGATAGTTTAGTTTAATTACAGTTATAATATCTGCTGATGAAGAGAGAACAGGGATAGTTTAGTTTAATTACAGTTATAATATCTGCCGATGGAGAGAGAACAGGGATAGTTTAGTTTAATTACGGTTATAATATCTGCAGATGAAGAGAGAACAGGGATAGTTTAGTTTAATTACAGTTATAATATCTGCCGATGGAGAGAGAACAGGGATAGTTTAGTTTAATTACGGTTAAAATATGTTGTCATATTGCTTTTTGACACGCTATTGCATTTGTGTTTGTGCTGTATCAACAAATGTGAAAGACGGACGACAACTCAAGGGACTCAAATGTGCTCGAGTACAGCAACTCTTCCTCTTCTCAAAATGTCCCCGGGATAGGGTTTATGTAAATTTTAGGGTTAGTGATGTCACAAACCTAAATCTAAGTGTTGATTTTGCACAGCAGTTCTGCTGAAGTGGCTCATTTTGTCTCCCGAGTCTGCAATTGCATCAACAGATCCATCATATACTCCATATGCATTTTATCCACAACCTAAACCTTTTTTTTTATTTGGTCAAGAGAAGCAAAAATGTTCTGTTGAATCACCGGCTCATTATTCATGGTAAGGAGCCGTTCTGCCCACTGACACACTGTACATTTCTCTCTCTCCTTCTCTGAGTTTCCAACTGTATCAGAGACACATCTGAAAATAAAAGACATCCATATTCAGGATTTGCTCAGAGCGAGGAATATATATTTCATATGCCCTTCAGCAAAGATTAAAATGAAACAGGAGCAAAGCATTAACCAGTGCAGAGCTCTCTTAACGCTGTAAATATGCACTTTTTTAGCATGTCCTCTACGGTTCAATGCCAGTTGTTGGAATAATAATTATTCTGATGACATTATAACGACGATTATTGTATGTCGTCTTTAGCCCTATTTGGATTGTAATTGTTTCTCGTGGGGTCGTAAGGTATTTTCATCACTGATGGGCTAGTCTGTGATTTTGTCCTTTTTGACCCCTGCAGGGCACCGTACGGTTGCACTTCGCTGTAAGGATGCATTTTAAAGATCTAGACTTTTATTACTGAAATGCTGGCAAGAATTTACAAGAGCAATATATTTCATCACCGCTCAAAAAATAACGAGAAAAAAAGCATGTAAACATTTGAAATGGACCGTTATTATTATATACGTTAAATAACCGCAGCATTATGATCACCTCATGTGAATAAGAGGCTGCTCATTCCCATGTGGAATAAAATATCATCCTTTATTTTCACAGACAGAAAACCCCTTTAACTATAATGTGCATCTATAGATCTTCCTATTTTTAAACAACATTTTACTGGACCCGACATTAGTTTTTTTGGATTGCTTAAGCACGATTTTTAAATGTTTTTAAAACACTATACACCCAATCAGCAAAACACTACAGATCCTTTGCATAACTCTTCTAAAAACTACACACTTCTGTTTAAAAACCACACTTTGTTACCGTATGAAACACACACACGTTTCACATTACTAGACTCTGTTTGCACGAGTTACACTCTGCTGTGATAAACCTAACACACTTTTAGCACTTCTACTTCCCTATGACTAGAGTAGGCTATCATCAACGATGTACAAATATAATGTAGATCCACCAAACACTACACAAGACCAATGATGCAGACTGAAGAAACTCATTTATTTCAACATGGCCAAAATGTTGACATGGACATTCATAATACTATAACAAAATGTCACTTTACATATTGTACTGTACACTGTAAGTCCATAAAAATAGGGCACAAGTCAATGTACAATATGAAGGAATTTTCCATATTGTGTTTTTTAAAGGGGGGGTGAAATGCTGTTTCATGCATACTGATCTTTTTACACTGTTAAAGACTTGGAATCCCATACTAAACATAGACAAAGTTTCAAAAGTTAAGGTGGACGTTTGATGGGAGTATTTCTTTGTCAAAAATACTACTTCCGGTTAGTCATAAGTTTTCGGCAAGTTTTTTTCGATCATGGGTCCACTTGACGTTAATAGGTCGGAATTTCCTTGTATGGGCCGTACGGACAATTCTACCGGAAGAGCGTGAGAGAGAGAGCGAGAGAGAGAGAGAGCGAAAGCAACAGGCTACGCCCATCAAAGCGCTGGCTTGTAGGCTGCGCTGCACAGGTGATGTGACTTCAAGAAATTAACAATATCACCAAAAAAGTGCGTTTTTGGTTGCCAGACCAAGACAGTCCTGTACAGACTGCCAAAAAAACCCGCGTTAAGGCAACAGTGGATGGAATTTGCTTTTCCGGATCAGCAACTGAGTTGCGCAAAGGTTTATGTCTGTTCGCTGCATTTCGGTGCCGACTGTTTCATAAACAAGGCACAGCTCGACGCCGGATTTTCCGATCGCCTAATGCTGAAGGATGGAGCAGTCCCAACGATAAAGGTCCCAACGTTAGTACCGCAGGCGGTGAGTAAGACTGCTTCAAATGTCTGTGTTTTTGCCTATGCTCATCAAGTAGCCCAAACATGATCACGTATAGTTAATTGATCAATGGAGCATGCGATGTGTAGTGCGTGTACATTTGTTTAGCTGGCCACTATATGTGTAACTTTATGTTTGTGTATTGTAAAAGCACTCCAAACAACAATACACAAAGAGTGGGGAAATATGTTGAACTAAATAAGCGCGCTTCTTCATTCAAATGCGCTACTATTCCGTGTCTTTCTATGTAAACACTAACTTAGCCTGCCGTGCAAAACCAGTCCGCTTACTACAATTGTCTACACAAACCACGCGTAAACACACACACACACGTGCACAACTGCACTTCCCACATGTACACCTTCAAAGACAAAAATACGACGATATAATTCAAGTGTAAATATGTAAATAACACAAGCCGCTAAGCATATTATATAGTTAGTGTATAACTTGTAGCACATAGAGACGTCCTGCTCTAGTCGTTTTTGCTGCTGCTCCTGTTCAACTGCAGCCTCTGGGTCTGATTCCGGATCATAGATGTATGGCTGTATCTGATTAAAAGCCATTTTTTTATTTTGAATAAAGTTTTTTCCCGCTGTTAGGGATGACACAGCTTTACGACGCACTCGACTCAACACAATAGCAGCAGCGAGCACACGTCATTATTTAGCTCCGCTCACACGATACGCCCCCACCCGCTCGGCTTTTTCCGGAAAGACTCGGAACAGCGCATCTTTCTTATATAATTATAAAAAAAATAAAGACTTTTCGGAGATATGCAGGATGCAATGCTACTCTATAGGTACTCAAGATTGACATGACACTGACTGAAACTGAGTGTTTCACCCCCCCTTTAAGGTGTTTTACCTGTATTGTGAATTACACATTGCATTAGTTTGTGTTTTAAGGGTTAACATACATTTCCGTAAAATTACTGGATAATGTACGGGCAGAAAATTACCAGTACAGTTTCCATTTTTATTTTTTATAGTGTAAGCTTACTGTTATAAAAATAAAAAATAAAATAATAACTTCATTGTCTCTTCGCCTATAGCTGGATCTGGCCAGAGATGTTCATGAACAGCGCAGGCAATGTTGTCGTTAGCAGGACACCTTGGAAAGAACCGTCTTGACCTCCATCTGCCCACAGGCTTCCTCCTTGTCCTCCTCCTCGTCTTTTTCTTTCTCTGACTCTTTCCGTTGTGTTTGGAGACGGATGAACTCACCTGCTGCTTTTATAGTGCTTATGCACCTGATCGGTGTGTCTACAGTTAAGCACACGAGTGTTTGCACAGCTGAGGACTGTGTTGAACCATTGGTTGGCCGGTGCGGTAATTTGACAGTCAGTGCTTTTGTATTTCAAGGAAGTGACTTCAGGATAGATGTGTGTGTGTAATGTACGTTAAGTGTGTTTAGTGTTTTGCAAGTCACTGTGTGTAGAGTTTTGCAACAAGTGTGAGGTTGACAATGTGCTTATAGTTGTGCAAATATGGGCTAATGTTTGGCTTCTTAAATGTAAGGTTTTTCTAATAGTGTACTACTTTTAATTTTAGTGTGTAAGCAATCCAAAAAAACTGCAAATTGATAAGTTGAATTAGATCAAGTGCTGTGAGAAAAGGCTATAAATCTCCACCTCCAACATCCTCACACTAGCCGGACTCCTTCTTTATGTGTACAGATGAGACGTGACTGGGGACTGTGGTGGCCATTTTAGTACAGTCAACTCATTGTCATGTTCAAGAAACCAATTTGAAATGATTTGAGCTTTGTGACATGGTGCATTATCCTGCTGGAAGTAGCCATCAGAGGATGGGGACATGGTGGTCATAAAGGGATGGACATGGTCAGAAACAATGCTCAGGTAGGCCGTGGCATTTAAACGATGCCCAATTGGCACTAAGGGGCCTAAAGTGTGTCAAGAAAACATCCCCCACACCATTACACCACCACCACCAGCCTGCACAGTGGGAACAAGGCATGATGGATCCATGTTCTCATTCTGTTTACGCCAAATTCTGGCTCTACCATCTGAATGTCTCAACAGAAATCGAGACTCATCAGACCAGGCAACATTTTTCCAGTCTTCAACTGTCCAATTTTGGTGAGCTTGTGCAAATTGTCGCCTCTTTTTCCTATTTGTAGTGGAGATGAGTGGCACCCGGTGGGGTCTTCTGCTGTTGTAGCCCATCCGCCTCAAGGTTGTGTGTGTTGTGGCTTCACAAATGCTTTGCTGCATACCTCGGTTGTAACGGGTGGTTATTTCAGTCAAAGTTGCTCTTCTATCAGCTTGAATCAGTCGGCCCATTCTCCTCTGACCTCGAGCATCAACAAGGCATTTTCTCCCACAGGACTGCTGCATACTGGATGCTCTTCCCTTTTCACACCATTCTTTGTAAACCCTAGAAATGGTTGTGTGTGAAAATCCCAGTAACTGAGCAGATTGTGAAATACTCAGACCGGCCCGTCTGGCACCAACAACCATGCCACGCTCAAAACGGCTTAAATCACCTTTCTTTCCCATTCTGACATTCAGTTTGGAGTTCAGGAGATTGTCTTGACCATGACGACACCCCTAAACGCACTGAAGCAACTGCTATGTGATTGGTTGATTAGATAATTATTTATCTAATCAATGCATTATCTAATTGCATTAATGAGAAATTGAACAGGTGTTCCAAATAATACTTTAGGTGAGTGTACATACCCGAGACGTTTTTGCTTAAAACAAGCCAAATGATCTGCCAATGGGGTGAGAAAAATAATCTTATTTCTGTTTAGGATAGAAACAAGAAACAAGATTACGTTTCTCACTCTTATTATTTTTTGAATTTATTTTCAAGAAAACAAGAAAAACATATCTTATGTCATTTTACTTATCTAGTAAATGCATCTTTATTTAATTTTTTTTTTTTTTTTTTTTTTTAAAGATAGGGCCTATTTAGACTGGAAACAAAACAAAAATACTAAGAAGTGCATTTTTTTTCAGTGTAGTGTTTGAAGTTTAATAATCACATTGATCAATATCGCAAATTTATGATTTGCCTTCTCCAAAATATAAGACATTTGGAAGTCACACCTTTCATTGACACCCAACACAATTGCTGACTAATTTGTATGAATTTGTGCGACGTAATTCATTCAGTTTTCATGCTTACGCCCCAGTGATCGTTAGGTTTAGGGTGGATTTTCATACTCATGGTTTTGTCGACAAATTATATGTTTCGGTACGAAGCGCATCAGGGTTGGAGAAACACCTTTAACAGAGAGACTGAAGACAGTCATAAATATGCCTCTGAACGTAAACGCCATGACATACTGTGAATGATTTGCTTCTTTCAGACTCTTCCACATCTGAACGCATACAGATGATTTCAGTCCATCCATCCTCCCGTGTTTTTTAAGTCAGCAAACCTTATTACGGTGAGAGCGAACATGATTGATGTCCCTCCACCCGCGTTCACATCCCTCGCAGCAGATATGGAAATAACAAGGCAAAAACATAAATGTAAATTAGTGGGACTTGCTTTAGGTAAACCTTGAGCTGTCTGTGAAGACGACTGGTTTCACTCTCTGAATGCTAAGCAGCCGCCGCCGCTCGTAAACAAACCGGCCTCTGTTCAATTTCAATGGCCGTAATTAGAATGAATGAGACGCGAGAACAGGAGAAGAGAGAGCAGCAGAAGGAGGCATGGACTGAGAGATAAAGACCCTAAAAGTGATCTTGCACGCTCGCGATAAAGAATAAACGCTGCGTTCTGATGAACTTTCAGAGTCTCGTAACTGGATCTCGCCGTGGAGTTTGGCGCTCGCTGCATGGCCGAGATACTGTTTGCAGTCAGTGTGACCAATGCATTTGATTCGCCCGCATGCATTCACAACAACATGTGCGCTAAAATAAGATATGCATCATGCATTATGGAAATAATAATGTATAGGAATAATGTAGGAAATGTGCATGGTAATATAACTTCATTCTTCAGCTGTACTGTGTGTGTTTGACTGGTCCAGTTAGTTGGTAAAAGCATCGTCTTGGACTATCAACCGTTAAAATGTACAAGTTGTCAGATAAAAAAATGAAAGCACGGTAACACTTTATTTTAAGGTTCAGTTATAAACTATCAACTAGTTGCTTATTATCATGCATATTACTATGATATTGTCTGTTTATGAGCACTTCTAAAGCTCATATTAATGCCTTATTCTGCATGACCTTATTCTACATCTCTTAATCCGACCCAATACCTAAACTTAAACGCTACAAAAACTACCTAACTAACTATTAATAAGCAGTAAATTAGGAGTTTATTGAGGCAAAAGTCATAGTTAATACACGGAAAAGAAGTGTGCTGGATTGACATTATATAATTGTGTACATCGATCTCACATGAATTAATTGTGTTAAACAAAAATTATTTGTTCATGCAACTTCAACATCATGGAATGAATACATTTTAAGCGACTCAATTAAGAAGTTTCAAAGTGAATTTTATACGACTCCCTGACATGATTTAGACATTCAATTTCATATATTCATTCATCCACATCAGTTGCATATACTTTAATGTTACACAACTGAATTATGATTCTGCACTAGCTAGTTGATAAACTTTTAGCTAGCAATAGCACACATTAGCATATTAAAAGCTCCTTCAACAAAATCATTATGACATTATTGAATTAGTTCACAACCTAAGCAAAAGCTCCACTCTTCTCCACAATGGTAACCCAACATAATTTAAATTGTTCTAATAATTCCAACATAATTTAATACCGTGTTTCCTCAAATAAAATCCTGTAGTCAATTAAACGCCGGGCTTCTGAAAGTGGCCGGGGGCGTGGTCAGCACGAACAAATAAAGGCCGGTCTCAAATAAAGGCCGGGGGAAAAGGTTTGGATAATCTCCTAAATGCCGTTAATTTAATGTGCATTCAAGTTCATCGTAATGTTCAATAGGGTTGAGCCGTGCTGGGGTGCGTTTCCCGTACAACGACGTAGCTCGCAGATTAACCACCATAGTACGATGCATCTTTGTGAAAACGAACAACCTAGTCACGACTGTTTCCCGAAACCATGGTACCTGTGTCGCAGATCCATAGTTCAAACTACGTTGGTATGAGCCGTCGTTCTTCTTCTTCTTCGATCTAATGGCTGACTGGAGACATGAGCACAAACCGCCACCTACAGTAATTTGGTTTTATTTTCTCTTTTCTTCAACTCGAATTAAGCTTTTGAAATGACGTTACGTAGGAGTCTTGTAATATTGAATGATTTGTTTGTTCTGCAATACATTATACACACACAGAGTTAAAAATGTGCTCTTTTCTGATCCCAATGTCAATAATTTCACAATTTCAGATAAATACTTTTTCTTATGTAATATTGATAGGCTACTTAACCACAATTGAAAAAAGATGGGTTTTGAAAAACTGTGATGTACAGTTGTGGATTGCTTATTTTGCTCAATCTTTCCCATTTTTGTCTTCTTGCCATTCTGACGTGTTAATGAAAATGACACGAAAACCCCAATTTTTAATGCTTAAAATTGCAGTTCTTTTCGAGAAGGTTATGGAATATAGTAAAGTCCAGTAAAGTTCAAAGCTGAAAAATAGCATTACAAATGCTGAAAAAAATAACATCTGGGCAGATATCACTTAAAAAATTAACATGCTAGCTATGGATATCGACAAAGCCCAGACAAAGTCAGGAATAAGTGGAAGGACTTTGCAAGTGTGACAAAACAGAGGGCTGTGGCACGTAAGAGGGAAGCAAACAAGACTGATGGGGTATCAGTTCAGTTCCTCCTGTCCCTACAGAGGTAGACACAGTTTTGGCCATCCTGGGGCCTGTTGCAATGGAAGGATCCTTGGAGATGTGGATTCATGTGCATCAACCAGGCCTTTGCCTTCAAAGGCCAGGCCTCCAACATCAGGCCCTCTCCAGTCTGGCCCTTCCACATCAGGCTTCACATCTTCAGAGGGCAATAAGAAAAAACAAGGCTTTAAATTCCGTTGTTAGCTACACTGCATTATTATGCTGTTGGAAATGTATGGAGGTGGTGGGTGATGGCCTAATGGGTGGATGATAGAAGTACACATGACTCTTTAGTGTGGGCCACTTCTGCAGTTTGCAGGTTGCTGAAGAGGGTCATGGCTTTGGTTATAGGTCTCTGCTGGAGACATGTCCTCTTCGCCCATACGTCCTGTCACCTGTGCAGCATCCAGCCACCACTGCAGTTTAAACCATTTGTTTAATGTGACATAATTTCGGTTAAATATTTGGTTTCTTTGCCGATATGTATTAAATGAACACTTAAAAACATTAAAAAAACTTTTGCAAACAGTGTATACTCTCTCTCTCTCTCTCTCTCTCTCTCTCTCTCTCTCTCTCTCTCTCTCTCTCTCTCTCTCTCTCTCTATATATATATATATATATATGTATATATATATTTACCAATATTGTTATATGAGACATGTATTTTAGAATGTTTTTAAATTAAAATTAAACAAAGATAACCCACTTGACAGACTCACCGTTTCTTTGCACAAACAAAACAATGGCTGCGTTCTAATCGGCAAGATTAATGCTTTCAGAGGGCACTTCGAAGGGAGAATAATCGCGAAGGCCACGCTTCTATATAGTTTCAAACTGATTTTGTAATAATAATAATAAGGCGATTTATTTGATAAACTTAAACCACAACATTAAGTCTTTTAATCCACTCAAAGTAGATGGTGAAATCTCCTAAAGGAATAGGGCACAGGGTCGATAACTCTGAATAGAACACAGCCCAGGTGCGGCGCAATCAATGACGTCGACACAGCACAATAACGACGAACTATGACTCTAACCACAGGTGGAGAGCTGTCGTTCCAACGACACAAATTAGCGATGCAGTTTGCGAATGTTCGTTAGAACTATGGTTTCGGGAAACACTGAATCGTTGAACTACGTTGGTAACGACGGAACTTGCGACCATAGTTGGCTAACGATGCTTTTGGGAAACGCACCCCTGGCTGACCGACATCACGATGGAGCGACACCACCCTGATGCCACTCGCCCCGATGCGACCTCTGTGAAAATGCCGTGTCAGGCAGGCTACCGATCTTCACAATGCGTGTGTCTTAATCAGCTCCCTAGTTCAGTAGTCAGGGCCTTGTTTATACTTTCGCCGGTCTCCGCTGACTGCGTGCGCTCCTCCCCAAACGGACGAGGTGTTTATTCTTGACGCGCTCGCCGTTGTGCTATTGTTTGAAACGACAGAGGGCGACTCGGAGTAATTGTTCTATAAAAAAAAACAGGAAAAAGCATCGAGAAGAAGTGGGCTAACGTGCACAGGTGATGATATTTATTTTAGTACATTTCACCAGAAACCACACTACAAAAGAATCGTGTAAAACTCAGTAAACCTTGACTTGATATTATTAGCCTACTTCTGACATGAGAACAAAATATGCACTAAATTAACGATCTCTTAAATATTTCCTAATTTCACTAAACTTTAATGTCGTGATTTATTTAATTATTTGCTTAAACCTGGATCTTTATTTAAAATGGCTTATTTCTGCTTTTGTAGGTTCACTCAGTAAATATAAGCACCTAATGTGCAAACTGGGGCCGGTGTGATGAGACGTCAGGCTCGGCTAGATTCGCCTGAACTCGTTCATCTTCAGATGCGGAGCTGCGCGCGGACTTACAAAAAATGTGTATTATTTTGTTGTATGGTGATATTTTTGCAAATGTTTCTTAAAAAAATCAATGATATTTGTAGATCACTTTAAATAGAAAACGGTTTACATAAAGCAATTATATTTCAAACAGATGGAATTAGAAATACAGGCCTGCCCCTAATAAAAGCCTGCTTCAAATAAAAGCCGGTTCCCATCGGCAGTTCAGGTAAATAAAGGTCCCGGTCTTAATTTGAGGAATTACGGTATTAAACTCTATTGTCTCCCCCTTTTTCATTTCACAAACTTTTAAATACCAACATAACAAAACATTAAACATTAAAAAACTTGTTTAAAATGCATAAAATAGTACTTTATTTAAAAATGTACTCTCCGAATTCAGCCCCTTTGCAAAGCATGATGGGAAGTGAAAGTCCTGTTTGATTGGGTTAAAAACATTAAGTTATGTCAAAGAGTATCGGTTTAAATCAATATAACATGAAGGAATAACATTTGACCCAGAAACCGGATATTTTTTTCCTGTAAAAACGGCAGTAAATACCGTGTCCTGTGTCTGTGTGTGTGTGTGTGTGTGTGTGTGTGTGTGTGTGACGTCTCAGCCGTGTTTGTTGTTGAACAGACCCTGTTAGTGCAGAGACAGGCCTTGTGGCAGTCGCCACAGCTACGGTGTGAATGCTGAGACCTGTTAATATGGCTGCGGAAATCAACATCTGCTGATGTGTAAAACAGGCCTTATATAATCAGCATCATTTGACTCCATTACACTGACACAAATTACTCACAGTAAACTAAACCTGAAACTATTGTGCAAACACTCTGCATTGCATGATCTCTGTCAACAGTAGCACTTTATTTTAGTGCCCTTGTTACATGTATAATTGCACTAAACAGTACATGTGGTGTTGTAACCAAACATTTCATCCAAGCGGAGGATTTTATTGAGTAATGTTAATGTTATTGAAGACTCTTTAAAGACTCTTATTTCTGTTAATGCACGCCCTCTTGTGGTCATTCGAAGCAGGTCTGGGCATGTTTCTGCTGTGACAGACGCGTCTGATGGGGTTTAAGCCAGCTCTTTTTCTGGAGTGAAAATGCAAGCGATGAATTTGCACATAATCCCTTCTGCATTATGTTAATTTGGCAGAAGAATGGCTGGTGTTTCTGAAGCCCTCCAGCGCAAGTGTTGGAGAAGCTCATTAGACAGTGCAGTAAAATAACGCTGAATCCTGATTGCTCTGAGACGCATTATACAGTGTGAACGGCTCCTTTGTTGTCAGATGAGAGTGTAACTTTCTTTATTTTCCTGTTAAAGCAGGAAGTGTCAAACTTTGCGTGCCACTTTATCGGTTACATCAGTGCAAATCACAGCTAACAAGGAAGTTTCTCTCAAAGTTATTAACAAATGATCTTCCAGTAGAAGTTTTCTGGCCTTTAATAATGTTCGCAAAGCTTTAGCACAAAAAACATTATTTATACGTCATACATGGAAAGATAAAAAAAAAAAAGTTTTAATTGCTCGTTTATCTAACATTTAAAATTGTTTTTACTTGTTACAGAATGTGTAGAGAATACAGAAACTTAGTGTGTAATTTTGAGATATTAAGTTGTTATTTCGACATAAGTAGTTTTTTTAAGATATTAAATCACTATTTCAAGATATTAAATCGTTATTTTGACATAAGTCGCTATTTTGACATAAGTCGTTATTTTTAAGATATTAAATCATTATTTCGACATAAGTAGTTTTTTAAAGATATTAAATCACTATTTCAAGATATTTAATCGTTATTTTGTGATATTAAGTTGTTATTTCGACATAAGTCGTTATTTTGACATAAGTCATTATTTTGACATAAACAGTTGTTATTTTGACGCGATATTCTTTTGAGTTATTAAAACGTTATTTCGACATAAGTCATTATTTTAACATAAGTTGTTATTTTGACATAAGTCAGTATTTCGACATAAGTTGTTATTTTGACATAAGTCGTTATTTTGACATAAGTCAGTATTTCGACATAAGTTGTTATTTTGACATAAGTCAGTATTTCGACATAAGTTGTTATTTTGACATAAGTTGTTATTTTGACATAAGTCAGTATTTCGACATAAGTTGTTATTTTGACATAAATCAGTATTTCGACATAAGTCGTTATTTTGACATAAGTTGTTATTTTGACATAAGTCATTATTTCGACATAAGTTGTTATTTTGACATAAGTCATTATTTCGACATAAGTTGTTATTTTGACATAAGTTGTTATTTTGACATTAGTCGTTATTTTGACATAAGTTGTTATTTTGACATAAGTCAGTATTTCGACATAAGTCGTTATTTCGACATAAGTTGTTATTTTGACATTAGTCGTTATTTTGACATAAGTTGTTATTTTGACATAAGTCAGTATTTCGACATAAGTCGTTATTTTGACATAAGTTGTTATTTTGACATAAGTCATTATTTCGACATAAGTTGTTATTTTGACATAAGTCAGTATTTCGACATAAGTTGTTATTTTGACATAAGTCAGTATTTCGACATAAGTTGTTATTTTGACATAAGTTGTTATTTTGACATAAGTTGTTATTTTGACATAAGTCATTATTTCGACATAAGTCGTTATTTTGACATAAGTTGTTATTTTGACATAAGTTGTTATTTTGACATAAGTCAGTATTTCGACATAAGTCGTTATTTTGACATAAGTTGTTATTTTGACATAAGTCATTATTTCGACATAAGTTGTTATTTTGACATAAGTCATTATTTCGACATAAGTTGTTATTTTGACATAAGTCAGTATTTTGACATAAGTCAGTATTTCGACATAAGTCGTTATTTTGACATAAGTTGTTATTTTGACATAAGTTGTTATTTTGACATAAGTCGTTATTTTGACATAAGTCGTTATTTTGACATAAGTTGTTATTTTGACATAAGTCATTATTTCGACATAAGTTGTTATTTTGACATAAGTCATTATTTCGACATAAGTCATTATTTCGACATAAGTCGTTATTTTGACATAAGTCAGTATTTCGACATAAGTCGTTATTTTGACATAAGTCAGTATTTCGACATAAGTCGTTCTTTTGACATAAGTCGTTATTTTGACATGTCATTTTTTCGACATAAGTCGTTATTTCAAGATATTAAATCGCTACTTCAAGATATTAAATCATTATTTTGAGACATTAAGTGGTGATTTTGGCCTAAGTCGTTATTTCGACACAAGTCGTTACTTCAAGATATTAAATCATTATTTCGACACAAGTCGTTACTTCAAGATATTAAATCATTATTTCGACATAAGTAGTTTTTTAAAGATATTAAATCACTATTTCAAGATATTTAATCGTTATTTTGTGATATTAAGTTGTTATTTCGACATAAGTCGTTATTTTGACATAAGTCATTATTTTGAGATATTAAGTCATTATTTTGACATAAACAGTTGTTATTTTGACGCGATATTATTTTGAGTTATTAAAACGTTATTTCGACATAAGTCGTTATTTTAACATAAGTCATTATTTCGACATTAGTCGTTATTTTGACATAAGTTGTTATTTTGACATAAGTCAGTATTTCGGCATAAGTCGTTATTTTGACATAAGTTGTTATTTTGACATAAGTCAGTATTTCGACATAAGTCATTATTTTGACATAAGTCGTTATTTCAAGATATTAAATCGCTATTTCAAGATATTAAATCATTATTTTGAGATATTAAGTGGTGATTTCGGCATAAGTCGTTATTTCGACATAAGTCGTTACTTCAAGATATTAAATCATTATTTCGACATAAGTCGTTATTTCGACATAAGTCGTTATTTCGACATAAGTCATTATTTTGACATAAGTCATTATTTTAACATAAGTCGTTATTTTGACATAAGTCATCATTTTGGCAAAAGTTGTTATTTCAAGATATTTAATCGTTATTTTGACATAAGTCGCTATTTTGACATAAGTCGTTATTTTTAAGATATTAAATCATTATTTCGACATAAGTAGTTTTTTTCAAGATAGTAAATCACTATTTCAAGATATTCAATCGTTATTTTGTGATATTAAGTTGTTATTTCGACATAAGTCAGTATTTTGACATAAGTCATTATTTCGACATAAGTCGTTATTTTGACATAAGTCGTTATTTTGACATAAGTCAGTATTTCGACATAAGTCGTTATTTTGACATAAGTCAGTATTTCGACATAAGTCGTTATTTTGACATAAGTTGTTATTTTGACATAAGTCAGTATTTTGACATAAGTCAGTATTTCGACATAAGTCGTTATTTTGACATAAGTCAGTATTTCGACATAAGTCGTTATTTTGACATAAGTTGTTATTTTGACATAAGTCAGTATTTCGACATAAGTTGTTATTTTGACATAAGTCATTATTTCGACATAAGTCGTTATTTTGACATAAGTCAGTATTTCGACATAAGTCGTTATTTTGACATAAGTCAGTATTTCGACATAAGTCGTTATTTTGACATAAGTTGTTATTTTGACATAAGTCAGTATTTCGACATAAGTCGTTATTTCAAGATATTAAATCGCTATTTCAAGATATTAAATCATTATTTTGAGATATTAAGTGGTGATTTCGGCATAAGTCGTTATTTCGACACAAGTCGTTACTTCAAGATATTAAATCATTATTTCGACATAAGTCGTTATTTTGAGATATTCGGCCGTTATTTCAACATAAACAGTCATTACTTTGACTTAAACAGTCATTATTTCGACATAAGTCGTTATTTCGACATAAGTCGTTATTTTGACATAAGTCATTATTTTGGCAAAAGTTGTCATTTCAAGATATTTAATCGTTATTTTGACATAAGTCGCTATTTCGACATAAGTCGTTATTTTGATATAAGCCGTTTTTTTGAGATATTAAGTCGTTATTTCAACATAAGTCATTACTTTGACATAAGTCGTTATTTCAAGATATTAAATCGTTATTCGACATAAGTAATTATTTCAACATATTAAGTCATTATTCCACACAATAAGTCATTATTCCACATAATACGTTTTTATTCCACAAAGTCGTTATGTCAACACAATTCCATTGATATATATATAATCTCTTTATGACTTATTCTTTTGAGTCTAAGGTTAAAAATGTACATCAGCAATTACTTACTGGTATTTCCCATCATGACTCCTGTCAGTCTATCTCTCATGCACCTCCCCACTCTGTTTTCTCTACCTTTACTTCTTCAGAGATAGAAGATCTGATAAATAAATCTAAATCTTCCACTTGTCAGTTAGATCCTCTACCATCTCCTTTAGTGAAAGCTTGTTTACCAGCTCTGTCTCCATTGATTGATCAAATTGTTCACGCTTCACTTTTTTCTGGTTCTGTACCTCCATCTCTTAAATCTGCTATTATTACTCCTATACTTAAGAAACCAGGGTCTGATCCACTAAATTTTGATAATTTGCGCCCAATTTCAAATGTACCTTTTATCTCCAAGGTAGTGGAAAAGTGCATTTCAATTCAAATTCATGAACATCTTTCTAATAATAATTTGAATGAACAATTTCAATCTGGTTTCTGTCCTCACCATAGCACCGAGACTGCTCTTGTCAGAATAACCAATGATTTGCTGCTGCCAGCGGACTCTGGGCTTTTAACCATACTTGTCCTTCTTGATTTGAGCGCTGCCTTTGATACTGTCTCACATCAGATTCTTCTCGACAGGTTAACTTCTATTGGGGTTGCTGGCACTATTTTGTCTTGGTTTAGGTTGTATATATCTGGACGCACTCAGTGTATTAAATTAAATACGTTTTAAATCAACAACATCTACAGTCACCTCTGGTGCTCAAGGTTCTGTTTTGGGCCCACTTTTTTCATTATGTATGCTTCCTCTTGGTTATATTTTAAGAAAACATGGTATTCATTTTTATTGTTATTTGGATGACACCAACTTTACCTGTCTGCCAAACCGACTGGTTCTTTTATAAGTCGGTAATATGACATAAGTTGTTATTTTGACTTACGTAGTTATTTTGACAGAATTAGTTGTTTTTTCAACATAAGTCTTTATTTCGACATATAATAAGCTGTTATTTGACATACGTTGTTATTTGACATAAGTCGTTATTTGACATAAGTCGTTATTTTGACATAAGTCGTTATTTGACATAAGTCGTTATTTGACATAAGCCGTTATTTGACATACGTTGTTATTTGACATAAGTCGTTATTTGACATAAGTCGTTATTTTGACATAAGTCGTTATTTGACATACGTTGTTATTTGACATAAGTCGTTATTTTGACATACGTTGTTATTTGACATAAGTCGTTATTTGACATACGTTGTTATTTGACATAAGTCGTTATTTTGACATAAGTCGTTATTTGACATAAGTCGTTATTTGACATAAGTCGTTATTTGACATAAGTCGTTATTTTGACATAAGTCGTTATTTGACATAAGTCGTTATTTTGACATAAGTCGTTATTTGACATAAGTCGTTATTTGACATAAGTCGTTATTTGACATACGTTGTTATTTGACATAAGTCGTTATTTGACATACGTTGTTATTTGACATAAGTCGTTATTTGACATACGTTGTTATTTGACATAAGTCGTTATTTGACATAAGTCGTTAATTGACATAAGCCGTTATTTGACATACGTTGTTATTTGACATAAGTCGTTATTTGACATAAGTCGTTATTTTGACATAAGTCGTTATTTGACATACGTTGTTATTTGACATAAGTCGTTATTTGACATACGTTGTTATTTGACATAAGTCGTTATTTGACATAAGTCGTTATTTGACATAAGCCGTTATTTGACATACGTTGTTATTTGACATAAGTCGTTATTTGACATAAGTCGTTATTTGACATACGTTGTTATTTGACATACGTTGTTATTTGACATAAGTCGTTATTTGACACAAGTCGTTATTTGACATAAGTCGTTATTTGACATACGTTGTTATTTGACATACGTTGTTATTTGACATACGTTGTTATTTGACATAAGTCGTTATTTGACACAAGTCGTTATTTGACATAAGTCGTTATTTGATATACGTTGTTATTTGACATACGTTGTTATTTGACATAAGTCGTGATTTGACATACGTTGTTATTTGACTTAAGTCGTTA
Source organism: Pseudorasbora parva (assembly GCF_024679245.1). Classification (NCBI taxonomy): domain Eukaryota; kingdom Metazoa; phylum Chordata; class Actinopteri; order Cypriniformes; family Gobionidae; genus Pseudorasbora; species Pseudorasbora parva. The sequence goes on from NC_090174.1 coordinate 1,880,552, forward strand.
TTTGACATACGTTGTTATTTGACATAAGCCGTTATTTGACATACGTTCTTATTTGACATAAGCCGTTATTTGACATATGTTGTAATTTGACATAACTCGTTATTTTGACATATGTTGTTATTTGACATAACTCGTTATTTTGACATACGTTGTTATTTGACATAAGCCGTTATTTTGACATATGTTGTTATTTTGACAGAATTAGTTGTTTTTTCAACATAAGTCTTTATTTCAACATAAGTCGTTATTTGACATACGTTGTTAATATGACATGTCATTATTTCAACATAATTCGTTAATATGATAGAATAAGTTGTTATTCAACATAAGTCATTATTTTGACATAAGCCGTTATTTCAAAATAAGTTGTTATTCAATATAAGTTGTTATTTATTTCATTAAAGTCATCATTAAGTCGTAAATATGACATAAGCCATTATTTCAACATAATAAGTCATTAATATGATAAAATAAGTTATTTCGACATAAGTCGTTATTTCAAAATAAGTTGTTATTCAACATAAGCTGTTATTTTCAGATATTAAGTCGATATTTTGACATAAGTCATCTCAACATAAGCTATTATTTCGACATGTCTAGAATATGACAGAATAAGTTGTTATTTTAGATATTAAAGGTAGGGTAGGACGGACTGATCTAAAACACTTTTGTCCAAATTTGTTTAAACTTTCTTTATGTCAATACATAATTAAAATGTAAGTACTCTGAAAAGGAGAGTATAAAAACCGAGTGACTCTAGACTTTCTAATCTGCAATAAACACCGCTCATTATTTTCGTTCAGGACGAAAAAAAATGATTGGCTTGGGCGACTGTCACTCTCTCTCGCTACCATGGCAACCACTGCTTTCGCTACAGGATCCGCCCACATGCGCGCGCCCCTAGGAAGAGCAAAAGCATTCATAATGCACAGTGCCGGGTTTTGCAGTCAGCGAAGGCAAACAATGCAAAAAAAGGGAAGACAGTAGGCCTACATGGGAAGGCAATGGACAAGAAGTCTTTGGATAAACAAAGAAATCAAACGCGAGTAAATATCGGCGTGGCTTTCACACGATGTTGATAATTGAGGGACCTAAAGGGCTGAAAAATGACTCATTGCTGGCTGTATTTCTGCTGGACAGGTAATCTTTCATTCTGATTATAAATTTTTTCGGTTTATGTTTTCATGAAGCATGTATCACTAGCACATGAAGCTGCCTAATATAGGTAATAACATTACTTAGCATAAAGTTACAATATTATACACTTAGCCATTAGTAGAGATGATAAATACTCAATATGCTTAGCTCAAGTTGATCACTGTCGTGTTGAATTGCACAAAACTTAACTTTAGATAACAAAATGCATGTGTAAAAGCTAGTACACCGCATCCAGGAACTGTTTTAGAGCTAAGTTAGCGTTAGCTACTGCTAATCAACAATGCTTTCATCATGGAAACTCTTACATGCGAAACACAGTATATGAATCTTACACGAAATTCATCTTCATCACAGTATAACTTAGGTTATTGGAATGAAAATGTATCCCGTTTTTAGCTTTGCCTAATAAATAAAACTTGCTCTGTACCGAATTAAGCTAAAATATATTTTAAACTTTACCAGTATCGGTATTCTAGCTGGATAGTGAGTACTAAAGACATCTTATCTGTTTATATTCATACTGATAAAGTTAGATGTTTTATTACATGTGATTCTGACATGATGTCACTATAATGCTTCTTCCAGCTGATTGGCCGGTGAGGCGCGTTCATGTGTTTTGGGGGCGTGGCTTCGGAAAGAGCCCAGAAGGGAGAAGGTGGAGTGAATGGAAATAATGAGCTGTCTTTAAAACAGTCGTGAGAGGTCTACACACACTCGAATTTTATACTTTCTTTTTTAGAGTACTTACATTTTAATTATGTATTGATATATAAAGAAAGTTTAAACAAATTCGGTAAAACGTTTTTGATCCAATTCTTACCTACCCTACCTTTCAGTCAATATTTTGACCTGTCATTTCGACATAAGTCGTTATTTTGACAAGTCGTTATTTCATAAGTTATTTTGAGATATTAGGTCAATATTTCATTATTTAATCATTATTTCTACATAATATCTCGTTATATCGATATAATTACTCGTTAATATGACAGAATAAGTTATTTCGACATAAGTCGTTATTTTGACACTAGTCGTTATTTTGACATGTTGTTATTTTCACAAGTTATTTCGAGATATTAAGTCAATATTTCGACAATTCATTATTTTTATATATCTCGTTATTATGATGTAATAAATCATTATTTCGACGAAAGTTGTTATTTCGACACCACACACACACACACACACACACACACACACACACACACACACACACACACACACACACACACACACACACACACACACACACACACACACACACACACACACACACACACCAAATATTATACATATCTGACATGACACAAAGGAAGGATACTTATGAAGATCTTTGCAAAAAATCTTATCGCTCTGAAAATTCCCAGTGTGGTTATTGCTATCTAAAACTATTAAATATTGTTTTCAATACCTAAAATGAAAAATAAATTGAATTAATTTAAATATAAATATTAGATGGAAAACTTAAACCTAAAAATGTTGACATTAAATATGTTTAAATACTAAAATTACTAAAAATTAACAAAAATAAAATCAGTAAAGCAGCACTTATACAGTGAAATATTCCTCCAGTGTATATCATCTGTTCTCTATGTGAATATATAGTAAAGTGTGATTTATTCCTGTGATCAAAGCTGAATTTATCATCATTACTCCAGTCTTCAGTGTCACATGATCCTTCACTAATCATTCTCATATGAGGATTTGCTTTTTCAGGATTATTTAATGAACAGAAAGAACAATATTTAATTGAAATATAATCTTTTGTAACATTATGTTTTTACTGTTACTTTCAATCAATATATTAATTTAAAAATCTAACCTGGAACATTTTAGAGTATCACGGTTTGCACAAAAATATGAAGCACTGTTTTCAGCATTGATGATAATAATAATAATACACTTTCAAACCTTTGGCCAGTAGTGTAGTTACTTCTACTACTACTAATGTTTATTTTATACGCTTTGAAACATACCACAACAACCTGAACTCATATGATGTCCCACAACACAATATTGGACGCAGAAGTCTTAATCCGAACCATCCCGTGTCTTTTGAACTGTTCTCCGGTCCATTCAAAGTGTAAACAAAGAGGTCACCTGACAATACGCTCAAACACCGCTGTGTCTCCGCTATTGACTTTGTGTCAGGCCGCCACTTGCCCTTTTGTTCCAGAGGAGAGTCAGCCGGAGCTGTGAGACACGAGGACGAGCGGAATCAAGGAAAGGTCAGTGTGAATGAGAGGTGCTTTTAATGCTGACCACCTCGACACACACTGAGGGAATATCACACAAGCGACTTTCTTTCTCACGTTCGTTTTCCTCAGAGAGACCGTCAGAAGAAAGAGACGGTAAACGGAGAGCTCGGGGTCAGTGACTCGCTGGCTTCAACGGCCCATGACGGTCGGCGTGTTAAAGAAAGAAATCGACCTCGGCTCTTGCACGAGGGAAGCTGAGGAGCGCAATGGATGTCATTTGACCATCTCGGTTAACTACACAGCAAAACATGCATTTCTTAGTATTTTTGTCTTTTTTCTAGTCAAAATATCTAAAAATTCTTACATTAAGAAACATTTACTAGACAAGTAAAAATTATTGTCTTCTTTTAGGTAAAAAATAACTGCTTAAAATAAGATCAATAATCTGCCAATGGGGTGAGATAAATAATCTTGTTTTCTGTTTGAATTAAGATTATTTTTCTCACCCCATTGGCAGATTATTTATCTTATTTTAAGCAAAAACTCTCTTCATTTTGAGTTATTTTCCCCCAAAACAAGACAATTACTTTTGCTTGTCTAGTAAATACTTCTTGTTTTAAGAATTTTTAGATGTTTGGACTAGAAACAAGACAAAAATACTGAGTAAGAAAATCAGTTTTTTGCAGTGTATACACCCGATATAGTCTGGCTATGACTAATGGTGTGTTCAAGTCATGTCGTAAAGACCGTATTCACGAGTTGAACAAACATGAACGCCACCACTAAGTCGTAAGTACCAGTGGGTAGTTGGGGATTTTCTTTAAAGAATTAGTTCTCTTTTAAATAAACTTTTACTGATAGTTTCCTCACCCCCATGTCACTCAAGACGTCCATGTCTTTCTTTCTTCAGTCGGAAAGAAATGAAGGTTTTGATGAAAACATTCCAGGATTTTTCTCCATATAATGGACTTCAATGGGCCTCAAACGGCTCAGGTCCAAATGACAGTTTCAGCGCAGCTTCAGAGAGCTTTAAACGACAGCAGACGATGAATAAGGATCTTATCTAGACAAACCATCCGTCATTTAAACAAAAAAATAAACACGTTTAAGTTTTATAAGCATAAGTGCTGGCCTTGCTCGGTTCTGATCCGCATTTGTGACGTCACGTAATACACAATTACGCTGAAAAGGTCACGCTTGACGAAATACAGAGTCAGTGTTTACAAGTGTGTGGAAGGAGGACCATACACACATTCAGATGTCAGTTTATCGTTTAAAATGTTTTTGCGAACACTTGTAAACATTGATTTGGTTCTTCCACCTACGCCAAGCGGGACATTTTTAATGTCACAAACGCACATCCCAGAACAGAGCAAGGCCAGCATTTTTGCTTATAAAACTTAAACTGTTTTATTTATTGTTTAAATGGCGATGGTTTGTCTAGATAAGACCCTTATTCATCGTCGGCTGTCGTTTAAAGCTCTCTGAAGCTGCGCTGAAACTGTCATTTGGCCCTTGAGCCGTTTGAGGCCCATTGAAGTTCATTATATGGAGAAAAATCCTGGAAGGTTTTCATCAAAATGATTTTAGACCCATAAAAGGCACTAAAGACGTCGTTTCAAAGCCCATCTCAATACAGTGGCTCTACAATCATTTATGAAGCGACGAGAAAAGTTTTTGTGCACAAAAAACAACATAAATAACGACTTATATAGTGATGGGCGATTTTCAAAACAAAGCTTCTTGAAGCCTCGGAGCTATGAATCAGTGAATCAATTTAGATCACTAATATCACGTGATTTCAGCAATTTGGCGGTATGATTTTTTTAGAACTGTTTTGAAATCGGCCATCACTATATAAGTCGGTATTTTGTTTTTTTGCACACAGAAACTCTTCTCATGTCTTCATAAATAATTGTCGAGCCGCTGTAGTGAGATGGGCTTTGTAACGACATCTTTAGTGCCTTTATGGGTCTTGAGAGAGGAAATGTAATTTTGGGCAATGAAGAAGGCCTTTCTGAGCCATCGGATTTCAGCACAATATCTTGTGTCTGAACATGATTGGAGGACTTACGGGTGTCGAATGACATGAGGGTGATGAATTAATGACCATTTTCATTTTTGCTAAACTAACCCTTTAATACTTGTGCATCGATTTAAAAAAGTGAATCAAAAACTGGGAAAAAATGAAAGCTTTGGAGCACAGAAAGTTAACTTAAGTTAACAGGTTTAGTCTCATTTTCAAGAAGAAAAAAGTTATAGAGGTTTAAGTTTACGAACATTATTTTATATAAAATGTATATTTAATAAACCATGTCGAACTCAAAAACTGCTAGAAAATCAAAGACACAAATCTACAGTTGTGTTTTAAATTTGAGGTTGATATCTCAAAAAATGAGCTTTCAGTAAAATTTTGTTTGGGTGCAGTGCCATATTTTCCCTAATTAGATAATATTAATAGTATATACTTTTAGCTTTTACACAGTTACAGCTGCTAAATGTATCCAATTAGTAATATGCAAAAGCAGAAAACGGGAATAAAGCGGATATTTGTAGTAAAAACGTCTCAGGTTACGTATGTAACCCTAGTTCCCTGAGGGAACGAGACGCTGCGTCGAAACGCTGTGAGAACGCCTCTGCGTTAATGCGTCGTGAAGCGCCTGTAGAACCATTCCATCGGAAAAAAGATCGATCGTCGGCGTGATGACGTCATTGACCGGAAGCTATAAAACGTCCGTGAAAACAAACAGGAACTAACTTCTGATAAAGCCTGAAGTAAGTGATCACGGACACGCCGGGAGTATGGCAAAGCGACGCAGCGTCTCGTTCCCTCAGGGAACTAGGGTTACATACGTAACCTGAGACGTTCCCTTTCGGGGAACTCGAGCTGCGTCGAAACGCTGTGAGAACGCTTATACCCACAACGCCATAGGACCAAGTGTCTCGTATGTGTGAAGCCGAAGCGCACACGGTTACGAGAGTACCTGTGCCCCAACAGTAGATGCCAGGTCTAGTTCGTAGAACCTGACGAAGGTTAAAGGAGACGACCATCCGGCCGCGTTACAAATATCGTGGAGGGAAGCCCCCGACAAAAGTGCTTTAGAAGCAGCCATACCCCTGGTTGAATGCGCCCGGACAGCCAGTGGAGACTGGTGCCCGGCCGCCTCATAAGCAAGTGAGATGGCCTCGACCACCCACTTGCTCATCCTCTGCTTAGATACTGGGGCCCCTTCTAGGGGGCCCGAAACAGACAAACCGCTGTTTTCCTCCACAGGGCAGCTCTGTGGACATAGTATCTAGTGCTCTAACAGGGCACAGCAGATTAATCCTTCCTGGTCTGACGTCGTGAAAGGAGGAGGACAGAATGCTTGAAGAGTAATGGGGCCCCGTGGGCTCGTAGGAACCTTGGGGACATAACCCGGCCTGGGATGTAGAAATCCCCGGCGCAAACTCTAGACATGAGGGCCCTACAGACAGGGACTGAATATCTCTTATTCTTTTGAGAGATGAAATAGCCAAAAGGAATATAGTCCTGAGGTGAGGAACTTATCCGACACCTCCTCCAAGGGTTCAAACGGAGGCTCGGACAAGCCCCGCAAAACACAGGCTAAGTCGCATGCTGGGACCCTCGAGTGCATAACAGGCCTCAACCTTAAAGTGCCACGGAGGAAACGTGTAATCAGAGGGTGTCTTCCCAAGACACTCCACCCAAAGGGACGTGGAAGGCACCCAAGGCCGCCACGTACGCCTTTATTGTGGAGGGGGTCAACCCTGCCGAGAACCTTGCCTGCAGAAACTCCAGCACTGTACCAACCGGGCAGTTAACTGGGTCCCACTGGCGTTCTCTGCACCATGCTGAGAAAAGTTTCCCTTTCAGAGCGTACAGTTTCCTCGTAGACGGAGCTCTGGAGTGAAGGATGGTCTCTACGACCCTTGGCCGAGAGACCTTCCTCTATGAGCCTAGCCCCCTCAGAGGCCAGGCCCACAGTTTCCACATCTCTGGGCGTGGGTGCAGGAATCTCCCGCCCGCCTGAGAGAGTAGATCCCTCCTGGTCGGAATCTCCATCGGAGAGCCTTCCAGGAAAGATATCAGGTCCGAAAACCATACTCGGGTCGGCCAGTACGGAGCCACTAGAAGTACCTGGGCCCCGTCCCGGCGTACCCTCTCCAGAACTCCTGGAAGCAAGACAATCGGGGGGAAGGCGTACAGAGGTGGCCTCGGCCACCCCTGTACCGTGGCATCCAACCCCAGCGGGGCTGGATGGGTCAGAGAAACCACTGCGGGCAGTGAGAACTCTCCGCCGAAGCAAATAGCTCCCATATACCTTCCATAGGAGCTCCACCACTTCTGGGTGGAGTCTCCATTCCCTGGGCCTCGGCCCCTGCCTCGACAGGCTGTCTGCTTCCTGATTCAGGACCCCCGGGATATATACTGCTCTGACTGACAGCAATTTCCCTTGGGCCCACAGGAGGATCCGATGTGCCAATTTGTCCAACGGACGGGACCTCAGACCCCCCTGGTGATTTATATAGACGACCACCGATGTGTTGTCTGCACATGGTGGCCCCTGAGGTCGGGCAGGAACTGTTTCAATGCAAGAAACACTGCGAGCATCTCTAGCCGATTTACGTGCCAGTGCCGCTGATGTTCCTGCCATAGACCCTGGGATGAGCGACCACTCATGGTCACCCCCCCAGCCCGTGAGAGAGGCATCTGTCGTTAGCGTTACGCGACGAACATGAGCCCCTAACACGGGACCCTGAGATAGAAACCCCGGGTTTTCCCACATGACCAGAGCACGTAGGCATCGCCGCGTGACTGTGATCGTGCGGAGCGGATTTCCCCTCGGGGAGAATCCCTTTGTTTTGAGCCACCACTGCAGTGGCCTCATGTACAGTAGGCCAAGAGGTATTACATTGGACACTGCTGCCATGAGACCTAACAGTTTCTGGAACTGTTTCACAGTGACGGCCCGGCCTAGCTTCTGTTCTTTGACTGCTGCCAGGATCGATGCTATGCGTGTTGGCGATAATTGCGCCCGCATTATTACCGAGTCCCAGTTCACACCTATAAAAGTGGTTCTCTAAGCCGGAGAAAGCACACTCTTCTTGGCGTTCAGCCTCAACCCCAACTTCGACATATGCGCGAGAACAGCATCTCGATGCTGAACCGCCATCTGCTCTGTATTCGCTAGAATCAGCCAGTCGTCGATATCCCTCAGTATGCGGATGCCCTGTAGACGCAACGGCGCCAGTTCTGCATCCACACACTTGGTAAATGTGCGGGGTGACAGTGCTAGACCGAAAGGAAGCTAATGTCGGGCATAAGCCCCATCCTTCTTCGGCACGATGAAGTAACGGCTGTAAAACCCAGACTCCCTGCTGGGAGGGGAAACCCTCTCTATAGCCCCTTTTTGCAGGAGTGTCTGTACTTCCTGTACCATTACCAGAGCCTGCTCCGGGCCCACCTCTGTAGGTAGGACACCGCTGCAGGACCCAATGAGATATATTCGATTGACGTTTCCACTCGTCTAGAGAATCTACTAAGGGAACCAGCCTCTCGAGGCTGGCCTCTGGTGTACTTTGAGCAACAAGCACAGTGCCCTGAAGCGGCGGACCGGCAGGGAACGACTGACTTGACTGCTCGGGAGCCCCCCGAAGGGGGAGCGGACCACCCTCGAGTGGCCCGCGGGGACCGCCTGCGCCCCGTCATTGCGGTGGGGTTGGCCGCGCGGCCCCCAGAGGACGCTGCAGGACAACGGGTACCGTAGGCAGAGGTAAACACCGTTTCCCTTCGGAGGGGACTACCCTCAGCGTCCTTTTGTTTCTCCTGCCCTCCGAGGAGGGGGCGGCCCACCCTCAGGTGGCCCGCGGAGACCGACTGCGCCCCGGCATTGCGGCGGGGTTGGCAGCGCGGCCCCCAAAAGGGTGCCGCAGGGAAAACGGGTACCGTAGGCAGGGGTAAACACCGTTTCCCTACGGGGGGAACCACCCTCAGCGTCCTGGCGCTTCTAGCGTCAGGAACGCTTCGACGAGGCCTTCTTGGCGATCAGGACTGTCCTCAGATCAGCCCTGCCCCTCGAAGGCCTCGTCTGAGAGCGCCGCCCCTCGTCCCCGCGCTGAGGGGGAGTTCGGGTGGCGACGCTCTGTTTTTGTTTTGCCCTGTGCGAGGCGCTCGTACTCGGCTTGGGCTGCTTGATGTCAGCAGCAGCCCCAGGGACCTGGACCCTGAGAGGGAGAAACTGCTTGAGCGCCGCAGCTTGCTTTTTGGACTCCTGGAACCTCTCGGTGACAGTATGGACTGCGTCACCGAAGAGGCCTCCAGGAGAAAGCGGCGCATCCAGCAGAAAAGCTTTCTCCCTCTCTTTGATGTCAGTGGGGTTCAACCATAAGTGCCTCTCCGTGGCCACCAGGGCTGCCATAGAGCGGCCCACACATCTGGCCGTCTCTTTGGTGGCCCGGAGAGCTAAATCGGCAGAAGAACGAAGTTCCGTAATAATATCTCCCCCCACTGCATCGCTACTGTCCAGATCCCTCAGCAGGTCAGCCTGGTATGCCTGCACGATTGCCATAGTGTGCAGGCATGCAGCCGCCTGACCCGCTGCCGAGTACGCTTTGCCCACCAACGCCGACGTTGTTTTTAGAGGTCTGGTGGGCAAAGACGGGGCTTTAAGGGACGATGCCGAGGAAGGCGAGAGATGGCTCGCGAGCGTCTCTTCAACCTTTGGCATCGCCCCATACCCATACTGTTTCAGCCCAGCGATGTTACTATAGACCGAAGTCTGTGGGCTGAAAACGCGGTATGATGCCGGTCTCCTCCACGATCTTGCCACCTCAGTGTGCAAGTCGTGAAAGAACGGCAAGCCCCGCCGCTGAGGCTCTGAAGCGCGAGAAGGCAGGAATCTCTCGTCTAATTTACTTGCACGTTTACTTCCTGCCTCGTATCTCTCGGTTGGCCAGTCGATGTTAAGCCTGGCCACCGCTCGCGTCAGAACCTCAACGAGCTCCTCGCATGCAGGGGACTGAAGTGGCGAGTCTTCAGTCTCGATGCTTTCAACGTCCACCTCCTCAGAGCTGGACAGATGAAGCACCGGCGACTCTCTCGGGGGGGAAGAAACCGCCATGCGTGCTTCCATGCCCCGAGAAGAGCCGCTGGATGGTGCAGGTGAGGGCAGAGATAAGGCAGCGCCCGTCTCTAACCCCTCTGCAACATCCAATTGTGATCCCCACGACTGCAGCCTCCGCTCCGCCTTGGCGGCAGCGGGACCAGAGCCGCGGGGAACAAGAGCCGAGGCACCCTCCTCAAAGAGTGCCCGGCGGGAGCGCAGCGTTCTCAGTGGCATACGCTCACAGTGCTCGCAAGCAGCCCCCTCGAGGGCTGCCTGGGCATGCTGCGCTCCCAAGCAGGCTACACAAAGAGAGTGTGTATCCCCACTCGTGATGTAACGTGGGCAGGGATGAACACAACTCTTAAAACTGCTTTCACTCGCCATAATTCTCTATCTATTTTATTTTCTCTTTGTTTTGTTAATATATATGAAATATTTAACAAAAAAGGGTGGAAAAACTCTTCAATAGACAGACAAAAACACCAAATAGACAGACAGGTTCACACAGATCGCTTGCTGAAGGCTCAGAAGCTAGTTCCTGTTTGTTTTCACGGACGTTTTATAGCTTCCGGTCGATGACGTCATCACGCCGACGATCGATCTTTTTTCCGATGGAATGGTTCTACAGGCGCTTCACAACGCATTAACGCAGAGGCGTTCTCACAGCGTTTCGACGCAGCTCGAGTTCCCCGAAAGGGAAATCACTTTTTTTAATGTTACTATACATTGTATATGTGTATTCAGCGAACATTCAAAAGTAACAATTTCATAATGTTTGCTAAGTGGATTGTTCCCTTAACGTTCACAGTCATTTATTGTAAAATAATACTCTTAAATTCCTGGCAGTTTCTTTACAGTGCACAACTGGTTACATTACACGCACACAAATAATTTTTAAAAATAGATTATGGCCCCAAGACAGTACTTTATAAGTGTTTCGGGATCTGGCTCCCTATGTAGGCAGCACACTAGGTTATGAAACATGGAGCTTTTACAATCAATACGGTTTGGATGATATACATCCCCTTAACTGTCACATGCCCATATACGGCATTCTACATTTACTTCACTATATTACTATTAAATCCTAATGTAATCATGACAAAATATATATTGTTGGAAAGGTCTAACACTCCTGAAGAGATATGTGTCCATTGTTTTATGATAAAAATTACATGATGACAGTAAAATAGTAATTTATGAAGAGAGTGCCCCTCAAAAAAAATCAAAAATCTACATCATAACAGCAGTTGTAACCTTTAACTACTTTATAATGAAAATCTTTTCTTATCTTGACAAAACACATAATTTCTTGACAAAACACATATAATTTGAAAGGTCTGAGTCTCAATGTTCCATATTTGGTGACTGTTTTATGATGGAAGTGATATTTGGACAGAAAATACATCAAATTAACAATCAATGGAAATTGAGTGACACCCGGTGGCTGTTTTGGGTACAGCGCCTAAACAGAATCTCATGGGGACTTCAATTTTTGTGAAATCAACTTCAAATTTGGAACACAATTTGGTTAGACAAATGGCTTTGATTTCATAGTAATTTTAGAGTAAAACATTTTTTGTAAAATATTTATTTTATATAAAATAAAAATATTTAGTACTGTATTTTTCATTTTCAATAAATGTAAACTTCCATAACTTTTCTATTATTTTATGTTTTGAAATCATTTCAGCAATAATCTGCTGATTGTAATCTTTAAATCAAGACCAAACGTTAAGTATATATTCCAAAGCATTCATGAATTACAGCCCTTTAAGTTTGGATAGTGCATTTTCATGACTATTCTCAAAAAGGGGGTTGACAGTTAAGGGGTTAAAACATCAATATTTCTGGTAAATTTTTAATCGCGGCTATTCAAAACACCAGTGGAATTTGGCTGTTCCTCTCACTTTACATTTAGTTTGTGAGTGTAGAGAGACCGACTCGTCACATTATTTGCATTGATTGATGGGATAAGGAGCTCTTTTGATGCAGTTCTTGTTTCCATAGTAACAGCAATTTCTCTGATTGGTGGATCCAAATTACTACCAGCTATCAAGCTTAATTAAAAAAAAAAAAAAAAAAAAAAGGTATGTTGAAATTACACTGACTTGTGGTTTCTACAGAAGCATATATCATCACTTAACAACCTCAGAGCTCATGGCAGGTCTGGCTTGAAAGGTTTATATGTTATCGTTAAAAATCAATTCCTCCATGGAGAAAATGAATGTGATTTGTACTTCCGGAGCCCAACCGTTGCGCTCTATTGGCTTGTCATCAGCAGTTACTGTTGCTAATGCAGTCAGGCTTTCTTTCCAGCGCTTGTTCTTCTGCTGTCAGACACCTGGATTAACCCTTTATATCTAATAATTCTGTGTATGCCAAGAATTCTCTAGTAAAGCTACAGATAAAAAAACAACAACAAAACAACAACAAAAAAGAAATACACACTTGGCATTTATTGTTGTTGTAATGTTGTTTTAGTTTGGTGTCAATAACTTTTCATCATTCTTTTATAAACACCACAGCTCCTCCCCCTCAACAGCTCCGACCCTCCACAGCTCCTCCTCCTCCACAGCTCCTCCCCCTCCACAGCTCCACCCCTCCACAGCTCCTCCTCCTCCACAGCTCCTCCTCCTCCACAGCTCCTCCCCCTCCACAGCTCCTCCTCCTCCACAGCTCCTCCCCCTCCACAGCTCCACCCCTCCACAGCCCCTCCCCCTCCACAGCTCCTCCCCCTCCACAGCCCCTCCCCCTCCACAGCTCCACCCTCTCCACAGCTCCTCCCCCTCCACAGCCCCCCTCCACAGCTCCACCCTCTCCACAGCTCCTCCCCCTCCACAGCTCCAACAGCTGTGTTCGGCATCAGCTGCGGCTGGATGCATGCGATCGGGGAGAGTAGCCGAGTGCAGGCGGGGAGGAGCTGCAGACGAAGACATGAAGTCGGACACTTTCTGCTTCCCGCAGTGACGTTTGCGCTGTGTTTGCAAACTTTATCACAGCTGAAGTTAAATAAATGCAATATTTCTCAAACACACAGATGTTTCAAATTACATTTTCATTCAACACTTTATGTTCTGCTTAATAAAGCATCTATTTGGACAAGAATAAAGTTCAACATATAAACCTACACTATAAATGAAGTGTTGCCAACGGTTTTTATCAGTTTTAGTTTGATAAACATGAGAGTATAACATTGCGACTACATGAAAAGAGGTTTTACTATTATAAATAAATGATTTGTGAGCATTAGCATAACATAATGTTTTAGAATAAACACGAAACACATGTGCTCACTGTCATGAGGTGAATCGGCCAATCGTGGATCAGCTGTGTCGTCATCAGAGCTCGAGCAGCCTCCTGCAGTCCCCCTTGAGAATCTGCACTGGCTGCATCAGCCGGCTGCTCTCGAATCGCTCTCGCGGTACTTTGTTGACATACATCACAGTCACGTGCCGTCGGCGCTGTCTCGAGTTGGACAAAATTTCTAACCGGCATGCACTGCTTCAAGTCAGCCGCCGATCGGTCTGCGCATCGCTAGGGGAAGTCGAACAAGCCTAACCTCTTCACAGCTCCTCCCTCTCCACAGCTCCACCCTCTCCACAGCTCCTCCCCCTCCACACCTCCCCCCTCTCCACAGCTCCACCCTCTCCAAAGCTCCTCCCCCTCCACACCTCCACCCTCTCCACAGCTCCACCCTCTCCAAAGCTCCTCCCCCTTCACAGCTCCACCCCCTGCACAGCTCCACCCTCTCCAAAGCTCCTCCCCCTCCACAGCTCCAGCCCCTGCACCCCATAGAGGAGATATCTAAACATGGCCTTGTCCCAACTTATTTTAGATGTGTTGATGCCATGAAATTTAAAATCACACAGCAAAAAAGTTCGTCTTACTTAGTATTTTTGTCTTGTTTCTAGTCCAAACATCTAAAAATTCTTATAACAAAAAGTATCATATGAGTATAACTCAAAATTAAGAGAGTTTTTGCTGAAAATAAGCAAAATAATCTGCCAACGGGGTAAGCAAAATAATCTTAAAACAACAGTAGCCACGCCCCAAACTCTCAGCCTGCTACAGTAGCCACGCCCCAAACTCTCAGATTGCTACAGTAGACACGCCCCAAACTCTCAGACTGCTACAGTAGCCACTCCCCCAACTTTCAGCCTGCTACAGTAGCCACGCCCCAAACTTTCCACCTGCTACAGTAGACACGCCCCAAACTCTCAGACTGCTACAGTAGCCACTCCCCCAACTTTCAGCCTGCTACAGTAGCCACGCCCCAAACTTTCCACCTGCTACAGTAGCCACGCCCCAAACTTTCAGCCTGTTTAAAACAAGGCTGAAACCCTTGTTTTAAACTTTCAGTTTAAAACAAGGGTAGTTACATCTAACTTTGAGCCTGTGCTCTTCATGATGGCCATCAGCTATTACGGTGTAAATTAAAAAATGTGATATTTTTATATTTGAAATATTTAAAAAACAATCGTTTGATTATATAATGTGCATTACATCTCCAACACTGACAATGGCATTACTGACATTGTCATGTCTCAGTCTCTCTCTCTTCTACTCATCTCCGATCTGAAATCTGAAAACGGGCCCTGTTGTTTTGATGGTGGAAATGTTGGCTAAGCATCTTGGCCAAGCAGTTTACAGTTGCTCAGCTCCCTCAGGATTAGCATTGCCAGTCCATTAAGTGTGAAGTGGGATCATGTTTTCCACCAGGCTGGGCCCAAACATCCATCTTGTCACACTTTAACAATGCACTTCACTGAAAGGCCCAGTGCTTTAGGATGTCCGCTTCTTCCCTAGAGATGTGAAACGATCAGAAAAGTGTCAAAACGGCGTCGTCTGGCATCCATACATGGCTGCGCATGGCCACAGTTCAACATGCTCACCCTGTTACCGAGCAAAGATGTGTAGCGATGTGTGATTCCTACATTGTTGGTGTGAAACTTAATTTGGCCCATGCCTGATAAAGTGCAGCTGTCTTAACGGATGGCATCAACAAGAAAAGCAATGCTTCAAAGATGTAGCAGAGTGATAATTGCCACACTGCACTTATTTATGTTCACTGAAAGACATCTATTTTAGTGTGTGTCGAGGTTCATAGGTAGAAGCTTGGCGCTCGGTGTGATACACACTGCAAACCTCCCCGATGTGCCTGAGCCCTTAACTATTTAACTAGTCATTTATCAGAAGATCATTGCTCCACAACCAGATCTAATTGTGTGCTGGCCGAGAGCGGGTTTCTGGGCTTGATTCAGAGGGAGACACTCATTAAATTCAAGTCAGTTGTTATAAGAGACAGCGGGAGAGGGAGAACAGCGTCCAACACTATGTGTGCTTTTCTATTTATTTAGCTTGTCAACTGTGTGGGTGTTTGCACACGCACGCTCATTGAAACATGAAAAGCGGGAGAGAAGCTTTTGAAGTGGCCGCTTTGACCAACAGGACGTGACTTGTTTGTCGCAAAATCTTCTTCACAGGATATCCAAAGTGGTCCATTTGCTCTTAATCTGACTGGTTTTGTTGTAAACAGATTAATCTGACTAGTGTTGTCATGGATCGATTAATCTGACTAGTGTTGTCATGGATCGATTAATCTGACTAGTGTTGTCATGGATCGATTAATCTGACTAGTGTTGTCGTGGATCGATTAATCTGACTAGGGTTGTCATGGATCGATTGATCTGACTAGTGTTGTCATGGATCGATTAATCTGACTAGTGTCGTCATGGATCGATTGATCTGACTAGGGTTGTCATGGATCGATTGATCTGACTAGGGTTGTCATGGATCAATTGTTCTGACTAGGGTTGTCATGGATCGATTGATCTGACTAGTGTTGTCATGGATCGATTAATCTGACTAGTGTCGTCATGAATCGATTAATCTGACTAGGGTTATCATGGGTCGATTGATCTGACTAGTGTCATGGATCGGTTAATCTGACTAGGGTTGTCATGGGTCGATTGATCTGACTAGTGTCGTCATGGATCGATTGATCTGACTAGTGTTGTCATGGATCGATTAATCTGACTAGTGTCATCATAGATTGATTAATCTGACTAGGGTTGTCATGGATCGATTAATCTGACTAGTGTCGTCATGGATCGATTGATCTGACTAGGGTTGTCATGGATCGATTGATCTGACTAGGGTTGTCATGGATCGATTGATCTGACTAGGGTTGTCATGGATCGATTAATCTGACTAGTGTCATCATGGATCGATTAATCTGACTAGGGTTATCATGGGTCGAATGATCTGACTAGTGTCGTCATGGATCGATTAATCTGACTAGGGTTGTCATGGGTCGATAGATCTGACTAGTGTCGTCATGGATCGATTGATCTAAATAGTGTCGTCATGGATCGATTGATCTGACTAGTGTTGTCATGGATCGATTAATCTGACTAGTTTCGTCATGGATCGATTAATCTGACTAGGGTTGTCATGGATCGATTAATCTGACTAGTGTCGTCATGGATCGATTAATCTGACTAGGGTTGTCATGGGTCGATTAATCTGACTAGTGTCGTCATGGATCGATTAATCTGACTAGTGTTGTCATGGGTCGATTAATCTGCCTAGTGTTGTCATGGATCGATTGATCTGACTAGGGTTGTCATGGATCGATTGATCTGACTAGGGTTGTCATGGATCGATTCATCTGACTAGTGTCGTCATGGATCGATTAATCTGACTAGGGTTATCATGGGTCGATTGATCTGACTAGTGTCGTCATGGGTCGATTAATCTGACTAGTGTTGTCATGGATCGATTAATCTGACTAGGGTTGTCATGGGTCGATTAATCTGACCAGTGTCGTCATGGATCGATTAATCTGACTAGTGTTGTCATGGATCGATTAATCTGACTAGGTTTGTCATGGATCGATTAATCTGACTAGTGTTGTCATTAGGGATGGGTATCGTTAAGGTTTTAACGGTATTACTACTCTTACCGATACTGCTTATCGGTCCGGTACTTATCGGTATTCTTATCGGTACTTTTTGAGATTTTATATCTATATATACACACACACACATAGGGTTAGTCCCACTTATAGTGCTTTCATTTCAGGAAGAATTCTACTAATCAAATGTAAAATAACACTGTTCATCATAAATAGCCAAATTAATGCTTATTAAAGCTGAAGTTATTCATGCAAGAGCTGTGAGTGATTTTCTCTTTGCATTTGGTTGTTTAATTCGCAGTAATTCGTCAGCATGTTTATTTACACCGCTGCCTCTTTAAGACAGACGTGCAGATCTATAGGCGACTGATAATAGGCAGATGAGCTATATTTTCTCCTGACTATATCCATAATAACTACATCCATTTTAGACACAAACTGTGTTGTGTTTAAGAGACTCTCCAAGCCGTTCATTTTGCCATAGATGTTTGTGTACATTTGATCGTTTAGACGCGAGTGTGAAACCGAAAGTGTAATTTGCTCGTCTCGTTGCGGCTGTTTCAGAGCGCGCGCATCGACTTGGGAACAATCTCTTGCGCACATTTTTGTGCATTTAATCGCTCTTTTTATTATTAAACGCGTCCCACAATTTACCAACAGTGGCTAGACTGTATTTTACAACAATCGCTGATCGTGCTGATTCTGTCATTACGTTTGAGTTTGGAGAAATGACAGCGTAGGCTACTGCTGCAAAGGGAATTAAGTTGGGCTAGACATAAATATTATTATTATAATCTTTGGAAGACAAAATCTAAAATAAAAGCAGACTATCACAGATCTAAAGTGTAACCAGGCTACGTTTGAATGTTTGGTTCTGTCCTCGGCTGTCATTTGCGGAGCTCTCTCTCTCTCTCTCTCTCTCTCTCTCTCTCGTCTCGTGTATTTTCAAAAGTACCGACAGCAGAACCGATAACGGCCGAGCTTATCGATACAACGGTCTTTCAAAATTCAGCCCCGGGGCCCGTTTAATACCGGTTTTCGGTACCCATCCCTAGTTGTCATGGATCGATTGATCTGACTAGTGTTGTCATGGATCGATTAGTCTGACTAGTGTTGTCATGGATTGATTGATCTGACTAGGGTTGTCATGGATCAATTGATCTGACTAGTGTTGTCATGGATCGATTAGTCTGACTAGTGTTGTCATGGATTGATTGATCTGACTAGTGTTGTCATGGATCAATTGATCTGACTAGTGTTGTCATGAACTGATTAATCTGACTAGTGTTTTCATGGGTCGATTAATCTGACCAGTGTTGTCATGGATCGATTAGTCTGACTAGTGTTGTCATGGATTGATTGATCTGACTAGTGTTTTCATGGGTCGATTAATCTGACTAGTGTTGTCATGGATCGATTAATTTGACTAGTGTTTTCATGGGTCGATTAATCTGACCAGTGTTGTCATGAATTGATTAATCTGACTAGTGTTTTCATGGGTCGATTAATCTGACTAGTGTTGTCATGGATCGATTAATCTGACCAGTGTTGTCGTGGATCGATTGATCTGACTAGTGTCGTCGTGGATCGATTGATCTGACTAGTGTCGTCGTGGATCGATTGATCTGACTAGTGTTGTCGTGGATCGATTGATCTGACTAGTGTTGTCGTGGATCGATTGATCTGACTAGTGTCGTCGTGGATCGATTGATCTGACCAGTGTTGTCGTGGATCGATTGATCTGACTAGTGTCGTCATGGATCGATTGATCTGACTAGTGTCGTCGTGGATCGATTGATCTGACCAGTGTCGTCGTGGATCGATTCATCTGACTAGTGTCGTCGTGGATCGATTGATCTGACTAGTGTCGTCGTGGATCGATTGATCTGACCAGTGTCGTCGTGGATCGATTGATCTGACTAGTGTCGTCGTGGATCGATTGATCTGACTAGTGTCGTCATGGATCGATTGATCTGACCAGTGTCGTCGTGGATCGATTGATCTGACCAGTGTCGTCATGGATCGATTGATCTGACCAGTGTCGTCATGGATCGATTGATCTGACCAGTGTTGTCGTGGATCGATTGATCTGACTAGTGTCGTCGTGGATCGATTGATCTGACCAGTGTCGTCATGGATCGATTGATCTGACTAGTGTCGTCGTGGATCGATTGATCTGACCAGTGTCGTCGTGGATCGATTCATCTGACTAGTGTCGTCGTGGATCGATTGATCTGACTAGTGTTGTCGTGGATCGATTGATCTGACTAGTGTCGTCGTGGATCGATTGATCTGACTAGTGTCGTCGTGGATCGATTGATCTGACTAGTGTTGTCATGGATCGATTGATCTGACTAGTGTCGTCGTGGATCGATTAATCTGACTAGTGTCGTCGTGGATCGATTCATCTGACTAGTGTCGTCGTGGATCGATTGATCTGACTAGTGTCGTCGTGGATCGATTGATCTGACTAGTGTCGTCGTGGATCGATTGATCTGACTAGTGTTGTCATGGATCGATTGATCTGACTAGTGTCGTCATGGATAGATTAATCTGACTAGTGTCGTCATGGATCGATTAATCTGGCTAGTGTTGTCGTGGATCGATTAATCTGACTAGTGTCGTCAAATCAGTCAGAGCGCTATAATTGGGACTGTTGCATGGATTGTGCCATCTCAGATGACTTCACTTGGCTGTTAACAGTTGGTAGCAAGTGTCTGTGTAGCTAACTGGCTATAGCTGTCTACATCACCAGCGATCTTAATCTCGCTAGTAATGATTGACGGATGATTGTTTGGGGCCGAGTTCTTCTCCTATTCTGCATATTGCCTCTGTGGTTGGAGGTTAAAGACAGACGTGGAGTCCTTGTGGCTGGCATAATGAACTACTCATCCACTCAGCTGATGGAATATAACAACTAATGCTGCATCCTGTTTATCAGTCATTCGAGAACTTGGACTCCTACGACATCCTCATTACATCCACAGAAGTGCTCGAAGTTTGTTTATTCCCGGTCAGGTGAAACCATCCCTTCTATCTGGACAGCTGTGCACCTTGTCATTAGAGGACTGATTTGCTGAGGATTATTAGCACTGGAGACACTGCAACAGTGCCACAAATGGAGATAGACAGAAAAAGTGGAGTGATTTTAGTGGAGTGGATTTAGAGATGTGCTGTTTTATCCAACATTAGAATGAGACATGTCTACTGTTATTTCAATAAAGCTCGTAGCTCTGGCCGTGGTGATGGCCTGGCTGTTTTCTACCGCAGTCATTTCGATCTATTCCCTCAGGCACTTCCTGAGCTGTCTTCATTTGAATGTTTGGGATTTAATTGTAAGCCCCGCCTCTCAATGACAGTACTACTAATCTACCGGCCACCCAAATCAAACTCATGCTTCATTTCAGAGCTGTACAATCTTCTTTCAACTTTCTGTGCAACCTCTTCCAATATAATAAGACTTGGAGATTTTAACATGCATGTCAATAATCCTTCCTGCCATTTTGCTACAGTATTCCTGCAGTCATTGGACTGCTTAAACCTCAGGTAACATGTTGAAGTAAAATATTCTTGACCTGGGCTGCATTTCCCGAAACCTTCTTAACTCTACGTCATTCTTAAGTTATACCTTAAGGTATCCCTTAACGTTAATATGTGTTTCCCGAAACGAACTTAGTTAAGAATACCTTCTTTAAGTCATACTTTCGTAAGGTTGGTCTGGACCACTCTTAGCTATACCTTATCACTATTAAAAGTTAATTCCACTAGTGGCCACCACTGTGAAAAAAAACTTCTTTATATGTCAGTCTATCCGAATATAATTCCGAAGTTGTAATATACACCCAGTGTTCAATTAGGCTAGTTGAATAGTTTTTTTTTATTTTTTTTTATGCAAGGATTAAAATTGTTATACGAAATTTCATAAATTTCTTTGTCATAAAATTTCATTACAAACACTAATGGTTGTTAGCTTTTTAATGATATTATCCAAAGGTACATCAGCTGGCAAACCATTAGACAGGAAAGGCTTAGGAGCCTATTTAAAGGGAATGATTGTGGAGGGGAGTTTAGTCAAACTTTGGCAGCGAGGCAGCGAATATAATTGTGCTAAATCAAAGACGGCGCTGTCCGCGGAGCCATTTAGTGTATGTGCACTATTTCATATGTGAAAACTTTAGTCCCTGGCTACCATGTCAGAAGCTGCTATTAAAAATAAATTTCGCCTACCACGACAGCAAATTCAGCAGCTTTTAGATCTTGTTGGATCAACTTTGTCGAGACAAACTGGACGGAGCTCATCTACTAAAATCAGCTGCTGGCGGCTCTTCTCTTTCTTTATTTTTTCTCCGCCATATAGTAGCAGCTGATTATATGTTTTGCGTGTTGCGTTTTTATTGAGTAGGCCATCTAATAATATAAATGAGTTATTTACACAATAATGTGATGCAGCTGCTGCATGGTCAATCATCCCTGGTTGTGGATTAAATCAAGACACTATGGAAAATATATTGTAATAATTTAAATGACGCGTGATGCTCATGGTGCGGTTGAGCATGAGATTCCTGGTTCGTGCACTCATTTCAGAATTATGTAAAATGTAGGTGCAGTTTTGTATGATAAATGAAAGTTCAACTATTTCTGAAGTGTTTCTTTTATAAAGAACATAATTTTTTCGCATAACACAGTGAAACAGCCCCTGCATAGAGTAAATAATCGATTCTTGAGCCATCGATATAAGCCAATTCAGCACCGCCGCCACGAACAGCACCCGCTTACGTCGCACTTAAGAAGGTATACCTTAAGCAACCTCCTAAGGTATAGTTCGGGGAACACACCTAGAAATGGTATACCTTCAGTTAAGTTATACCTTTAGAGTCTTCGTAGCGCGCTAAGAGACAACGTTATCGGGAAATGCAGCCCTGGTCATTACTGAATCTGCCTCTCTATGTGCACCATTTGTGTAAGTATCTGGGTGTATCTGACCATAAGGTCATTTCCATGGAGCTGTCTTTTCTGTCTTCCTACATCAAGGCCAAACATGAAATATGTTTCAGAAACCTGAAAAAATATTAACAGAGAAAACCTGAGCTTAAGCCTTCAACAGCTCGATTCTGCTAATATCCCATCAGTTACTGAGTCTTTGGAATTCTACAATAAGACACTGAGCAGCATTTTGGATTTCCATGCGCCCATTAAAGTCAGAACAGTCACGTTTTCCCGCACAGCTTCCTGGTTTACAAGTGACTCGCGGAAATTGAAGGCAGCTGGACGTGTCCTTAAATGACAGTATAAAAACTCTGAACTAACTGCTCATAAGCTGGCCTACCGGGACCACCAAAAAGCTTATCTGAAGTCCATCAAAGAAGCATGGTCACACTATTATACAAATAAACTATTCAAGATAGTCCTGGCCATTCCGAACGGCTGTTCTCCTCTATAAATCATCTCCTTAAACCTCAAATTGCTCCACTCATTGTTCCAACATCTGTTCCAACTGCCGACCCACAGTTTGGTATCTTGAGGCTATTCTGCCGCTTCCCAGAAGATACTCATCTTGAGGTTGAGGCAACCATCAGATGGATGAGATCTTCCACCTGTGCCCTTGATCCCTTCCCTTCAGCTCTGGTGAAAGAAAATATTACTACCATCAGTCCCCTCATCACCATGATAATAAACCAATCCATTCAGTCTGGTCAGGTACCGTCTGCCCTAAAAACGGCTATAATTTGCATCTCATCAAATTCGCATCATTCCAAGATGGCAGCATGTCCCCAATCGTCTACATTTCTGTCTCTGTCTGTGTGATTGTCATTAATGTTATTGTCCCTTGATGGTGGTGTCTCTGAAATATTGGACTTGCTTCGAGAACCAGTCCATCACACATCGAACCTGGATTTAATTGAAGTGAAACTTACTCTCCTGACGTTTCGGATGACCCGGACCGCCCTGTTAGTGCGGAACTTGGATCCTGTTGGAGCCAAATCGCCAACACGCCGTCGAATCTTACGTGTCCAAACTTCTCATGAGAAGGGGAAGTGCTTTTTTCTTGTCTTTGTGTCTCGTGCTTGAATCTGTATATTTGTTGCTTTAAGATCCGGCGGGTCCTGATTTATAATCACTTCTTTCACAGCATTGCTTCATTGGGCTTGGTTTCCTGTTTACATGTGACATGATGTGACGTCATCTTTCTGCATCGGCTAGGAACGGAACGTGCAATGGCGCTGCCCATTTTTGTAATGTGTTTACTAACCTTGAGCGGAATGTGCACAGGACCAACTACTCTCGTGCAGGTCTTTTAAATACAGTCTCAAAACGCTGGGGGACGTGCGCATCTGTTTGTACGTCAGATATTAAATCAATGCATCTGCCTCTGTTCTTCCCCTCTGACACTGCGGACTTGGCCCGTCTGAACAGTGTTATGGCTTTACAAGACAATTTTACTATTTCTGAAAGCTGCCTTCATAGCTTTGTACTAAAAATAAGTTCAAAGAATGAATTCTCTATTCAATCATTTAAATCACTTAAGCTGAGATGTTTAATTGTTCTGTTGCTGTTGATTTCAAGAAATGTGCAACACAATCCAGTCCCAGACTCTACTATATGTTTCAATACCCCTGTTGATTTTAAATCCAGGGTTGGTCTTGGTTTTATTCACTTGAATGTTCATAGTTTGATTGCAAAGATAGATATTATTTGTATTTGGGCACACTCAACTGAAGCTGAGGTAGTTGTTTTATCAGGAACTTGGCTAAGTAAATCTGTTCTGAATGAGGATATCAGTATTAATGGTTACAATGTATATAGGACTGATCGTCCCAGGAGGGGTGGGGGTAATGCGGTATGTATTAAAAATAAGTTTCCTGTAAATATGCTTCTCTCTAAATTAGTAAGCAATTAAAATGTTTTGCTCTTGATCTCGAGGTCTCTAGTAATCTTCACATTACGGTAGTTGGGTACTGTAGGACACCATCAGCCGTCAGGGATGCTCTGCCTTCTTTAAAGCAGCTTTTATCAGGACTAAATCAGAACGAAATTGTAGTCATTGGAGATCTAAATTAGATTGATTTTAAAGCTTACAGTGACTCGCTAAATCTCTTTCAGCTCGTTGAATGTCCCACTAGACCTAACCTGAAATGTCCAGATAAATCATCTTTAATTGATCTTATCCTAACCAACGTTCATTTCAAATACTCAGCAGCTTCTGTTTTTTGCAAATGACATTAGTGACCACTGTGTTGTTGCCACGGTCAGAAAACCCACAAAAATTCCCCAAACCAACCCACGTATCATTATTAAGCACGATATAAAACATTTTTCGGTTCAAGGGTTTTTATGTGACCTGTTTTATTTTGATTGGGATAAAATGTATCTTATTGCAGATGTTGATGATGCTTGGGAATTTTTTCATAATATAGGGTAAAAGGCCAATACAATGCATGGTTCGCTGTAGATTTAACCAACTCTCTTCATGAGCGTGATAAGGCCTGGGAAAAAGCCAGGAAAACAAGCCTGGATTCTGATTGGCTGCTCTTCAGGAGACTGCGCAATTTGTGCACCGTGGCTATCAGAAAGGCCAAAGCTGACCGCTTTCTTATAGAAACTTCAAATAACTTAAAATTCAGGGAGACGATTAAATCCTTAGCTGGAAACAAAACTGGCATTGAGCTGCCACCATGTATTCTTAAGGACTCACATAAATTATCCGATAAGGCTGAGATGATTGGCTGTTTTAATGAGCATTTCATTATTTGATTCTCTCAAAACTTCACATCAGAATCATCCTAAAGGTAATTCTCATGGTCATTCAGGAGTCAGTAATTATTTTAGTTTTAAGCCATTTTCAGTTTCAGAAGTGCATAAAGCCCTCACACTTTTAGACATTAGAAAATCGTCTGGTCCTGATAACTTGGAGCCTTATTTTCTACAGTTAGCATCTGATTGTATTGCACCGCCTTTGACTTATCTTTTTAATCTTTCTCTGCACACGAATGAAATTCCACTTATATGGAAATCCGCATTTCTTCTTCCTCTGTTAAAAGGAAGCGACCCGAGTGATTTAAATAATTACAGACCCATCTCGAAACTGTCTGTCCTGGCCAAGGTTATGGAAACTGTGGTGAACGAACAATTGAAAGAGTTTCTAAATATCAACAATATTTTGTCTAATTTTCAATCAGGTTTTCGTCAAAAACACAGCGCAACTACAGCAGCCCTAAAAGTAGTAAATTATTTTATTGACTGTTTAGATTAAAAAAAAAAAAAAAAAACATTGTGCAGCTCTTTTCATTGACCTATCGAAGGCTTTTGATACTGTGGATCATGCAATATTAAAACAAAGACTCCTCAGTGTCAGGTTGTCATAACAAACAGTTTGCTGGTTTGAAAACTGTCTATCGGGTAGATCCCAGTGTGTACAGGTAGATGGTCCAACCTCCAGCCCTCTTAAGCCCCTTTCACACTGCGATTCCGGCAAATACACGGATAATGCGACCCGGCATTTGTTCCCGGGCCGCTAGATTTGGTCCATTCACACTGCCAGCGAAATACCATAATATATGCGCTTTCACACACAACCCGTAACGGTCCCGGATCGAGTTGACACGTGACATCCGGATGTGACGTATATCGGCGAGCGATCTCAGCTTCAGCGCGGATAGTAAGGAGCTCCGTGGTCTCGACTTGTGTCCAGTTTGCGCTCATTTCTGCTTGTTTAATTTTAGTTTCTTTTGTATACGAACACTCTCTGCGTTTAAAACACAGACGAGCTCTTCTGGCACTGCAGGGTTGTATTATTGAAAAAACAAGCTCTAGGAGTCGCACGATAACTACGCACACGTTGCGGCATTAGTTTCGGCTTTTGTTCACACAGCGCTCGTCCCGGGTTGAATACCGCAATATTACTAGGTCCCCGACCCGGGTCGAATTCGGTAATCAATCCCCGGACGTGGTTGCTTTCACACAGAAGGCGACCCGGCAATGCTCCGGGAATATTGCGGGTCCGACGTGCAGTGTGAAAGGGGCTTTAGTATATCCAAGGGTGTGCCCCAGGGGTCAGTGCTGGGACCACTTCTATTTATTTTATATATCAAAATCTTGATCAAAATGTCTCCAACGCAACCAAATTTTCATTTCTATGCCGATGATACTGTGATATACTGCTCTGCATCAACTCCAACCCAAGCTCTTTGTCAGCTTCAACTTGCTTTTGATGCTGTACAACATACCTTGTTGGATTTAAAACTTGTTTTGAATAACGACAAAACAAAACCTATGTTGTTCTCAAATGAAAAATCAAAGACACGGAACCTTCTACCCATCACTACTACTCAGGGCTCCGAGATTGAGTCTGTCACTAAATTCAAGTATCTTGGTATCCTAATTGATGATTCACTCTCTTTTAAACCTCACATTCAACAGTTGGTAATAAAACTAAAGCTGAAATTGGGTTTTTATTTTAGAAACAAGTCATGTTTTTCCTTTGAGGCAAAAAGGAGGCTTGTTGCTGCCACTTTCTTGTCAGTGCTGGACTATGGCGGTGTTATATACATGAATGCTTCCATCACAAGCTTGAAACTGTTGGATACTGTTTATCATGGAGCTCTTAGGTTTATCACAAACTTTAGAGCACTTACTCATCACTGTTCTTTGTATGATCAGGTTGGTTGGTCTGCATTGTCCACCCGTAGACTTAATCATTGGTACATTTTTATCTACAAGGCAATTCTTGGTCTGCTTCCTCCTCCCAAGGGATCACCTCTCGCCGTCCCAACTCACTGATTTGTCAAAATTACAGGCCGAGTTTGCTGACGTGTTCTCGCCCCTACCGGGTCGTACTAATCTGATTCAGCACCATATTGAGACCGAGCCGGGCGTGGTAGTTCGCAGCCAGCTGTATTGCTTACCTGAACACAAGAAAAAGGTGGTTCAGGACGAATTAGGTGCGATGCTCGACATGGGGGTAATAGAGGAATCCAGTAGTGACTGGGCGAGCCCGATAGTTTTGGTCCCTAAAACCAACGGCTCGGTCCGGTTCTGCGTGGATTATCGCAAGGTGAATGCTGTGTCGAAATTCGACGCGTATCCAATGCTGCGGGTTGACGAGTTGCTTGATCGGCTGGGCACGGCTCGCTTTTATTCGACATTGGACTTAACAAAGGGCTATTGGCAGATCCCCTTATCTCCATTGTCCAAAGAAAAGACAGCTTTCACCAGGCCGTTTGGATTGCACCAATTTGTCACACTTCCATTCGGTTTGTTCGGGGCTCCCGCTACCTTTCAGCGTCTCATGGACAGGATTCTATGTCCCCATGCGACATATGCTGCTGCCTAACTAGATGATATTGTGATCTACAGTAATGATTGGCAGCGGCATATGCAGCATGTCAAGCGGTCCTGAGATCGCTGAGGGGAGCGGGGCTCACGGCCAATCCGAAGAAGTGTGCAATTGGACAGCTCCCCGGCCTGAGTCGGGCGGGGTGGGGGTATCTGGAAAGGGGGGCGTGGTTCAGCGAGGTCTGCAGCGGGAGAGAGAGCCTCGGGACGAGCGGTAAGTGAGTGGGTTGGACGCAGATTGATAACACCTTTATCTCGTTTCAGTAATGGCCGTGGAGAGAGGATAAAACGCCAGGAGAAACGGAAGCAGGGGAGAGAGAGAGCGACTGCTGACGCACCCCCAGAGACTGAGCATTACCGGAAGCCGGAGGACCGTAACCCGGAAGTTAAAGATTATCTGAGAGTTCTGAGAAGTGACACGACAGAGTGTGAGTTTGAAAATAAAAGTCGTCAGCAGTCACGCCGACCCCCTTGTCCTCTTCCTTCCATCCACGAACATTACTACAACTGCGTTATTATCTCAAATAAAACAATTGACACAAGATGATGTCAATTTTCCTAGAACAGACATCCCTTTTGGGACTACTTTTGTTATAAAAATGAAATGTACATGTAGCATGTAACCGGTTACACAACAAGTGGCAGGTTTGTTTGCACTTATTCTGCAAGACTTAATGCACAGATCTATTTTGACATAAAAAATGTTTTGGTCCTCTCCATTGCTATGCTTATCACCGTGTCAAACATTGCAAATTCAGATTCATTCCTGCATTTTACAGTTTATCTTTGTCGATTTGACACACCGTACTTCTCCAAACTCAGATGACTGCTCTGAAAAAACAATTAAGGGTACAATCTGAACCCTTTGTAATTGTCCTAAACAGATTGTGTTTTCAATAATTTCATAAATGTTACAAATCATATGCATAACGTTCTCAAAACATTGTAAAAATTTTTACAAAATAGCGCTACCGCACTACTTGATCAACAAAAGAGCTTCGCTACTGAAAAGCTATTGGATTGAGAAAACAGCGACGCTACCAGCACGCTACTGAAAAATGTAGTTAAGCTAGCAGCGTCGCTACTGCCCAACACTGGTTGGCTGTCACACCCAAAACGTCCCCGGTTACGTATGTAACCTTAGTTCCCTGAAAACAGGGAACGAGACGCTGCGTCAGCTGACGCTACGGGGAACGCCTTCAGCGTGACAGGTGTCTGAAATCGCTATCAAATCACAATCCTACTGACCGTCGGCAGCTGGTGATGTCATCACCGTGCGACCAGGAAGTATAAAAAGGCACCGTGCCGACATGACAACATCCGCTTCGTCTGAAGGGACTGTGGGCAGGCACACCTTGAAGCATGGCCATGTGACGCAGCGTCTCGTTCCCTGTTCTCAGGGAACTAAGGTTACATACGTAACCGGGGACGTTCCCTTTCGAAAGGGAACTCGCGCTGCGTCAGCTGACGCTACGGGGAACGATATACCCACGCCGCCATGCTGAGGGGAGTGCACGCCCCTTACTGGCAGTGAAAACTGCCTGGACGAGTGTTCGCGGAAAGTCTGAACCACTCCCCCTCTAGCCACACAGGCTGCCAGTGACATCATTCCCTACGGTCATAGCCCAAGCTATATGCCTAAGAGAGAACCTAAACAAGTTTTAACTGAGGTTTCCTACTCTCGGCTTGCTCGAGGGCCTGGGACCTACTACTTTCGAAGGAAGGAGTCCCTTAAGGGAATGTGGCTAGGGGACCCGAGGGCGCCACCAGCCGTCACTAATTCGGGAAAACCCTTCACCGAATGCCACCAGGGAGGCCTCACCTGGCATCACTTCTGTGGGACACCCCAGCTTGGCCAACCCTGTCTGTTAAAACAGAGCCTCCGGACATCGCTCTACTTATGAGCATCCAGACTGAGGGACTGCAAAGTGGCAATGTCCTCCTCAGACCGGAACTCGGAGACGGGAATCCTGGAGAGCAGTACTCAGCTTAGTGCTTCTTACCCTTGCCATTGAGGGGAGTCTCTTCTGCTCGATCCTAGGATCTACTGAGCACATTTATTACAGGGGTGCTCAGGAGGCCTAAAAAGGCCTATGGACTGATCTACCCGGGAGGCCCCGAGGGGGGCCTGCCCGTCTGATCAGACTCAAGCGGCCGTAAGCTCGCAGACGACCCTCAATGAGGGGAGCTCTTAAGCCAGCTTGGTAGGTAAACCATGCTGTAGGCTAGCCAGTTCCCTGTCCTGAAGGGACTGCGCAGCAGAAACGGAGTCTCGTTGTGCTAGGGCACGAGCCCGCCACTGAGTTATACCGGCCCAGGCCGGGACCCAACGGCAGGCAGCCGCTAGCTGTCAGCCCAAAGCCAGTTCTACGTTCCCGCTTAGGGGAACCATTTCCCCTCCAGGGAGGCCAGGAGGCGCCTCTACCTGGCACCGTTAGTGCTAGCTGTTAAGAGCCGCAGGAAGGTGGCTTTACTGGTTCCTCAGGCTCATGAGGCTATAACACCAGAAGCCACCTATGCTAATGGCTAGCTTGTCACCGAGACCTGGTCCGGGAATCCCCTCCCAAAAAGGCCCGAAGAGACCTGACAGCATAATACACTGGCCTACCGAGCGTCCCAGCTCGGGGGCTCACCCTCAGCCGGCCTAGAGCGGCCTACTTCCTGCCAGCCAACGTGCAAACTGTCGGGAGCTATTGTGTTCCCGGGGCTTGCCTCCAGGGAGGCCTGTCTGATGCCACGTACAGTCCGGTCCTTTTAGGGCGGCCTGGAGAGGCCTATTGCCGAATGGCAGTTCCCTATTAGATTGGTGACATACGGTGCTTATCCGATGGCAAATCCCACCGGAAACCCCGCAGGGCCGGGAAACGACCATAGGACGGCCTGAAGCGGCCCGTCCCTGATAGCAGACTATGCTAGCCGCCTGGCTAGCACCCACGCACACTGTCGCAAGACCTGGGAACCGGGGCTCACCCTACAGGAGGCCTAAAGTGGCCTAGATCCTGTCAACCAATGGTCGGAACCCTAAGTCACCCCCTCAGGGGACGCCATGTGAGGCGTGCTGAAACTCAGCGAGCCCTTAAAGTCGGGCTGACAGTGGCTGTCTGCTGGCTGATGAGGACTGGGTATCCAGTCACTACCTGGGGACTCATCCCCAGGGAGGCCGTTAGGGGCCTACTTATGACGAGGTTTCTGCTGCAGCCGACATCGTTGGGGAGAACCCTCCCCGCACACATGGGCCACGATGTCGGAACTCACCCGCAGGGAGGCCTACTGAGGCCTACCACCTGACCCAGAGTTAACTGCCCAGACTGCCTCGGCTGGCATCTCCCGCCAGCCCGCCTTCTATAGTCGGTCCGCCCCAGCGGCCCATAGCAGCCTTCTGCAACGGCGCAGTCTCTCAGGCAGCGCCTACCAGCGTGGACCTAAAACACAATGCCCACAGCAGTGCACTCAGCATAAAACGCCTTGAACCCTCTAAAGCGAGGGGAGTACAACTTACGCCACCTGCCTCCAGGGCGGCCGTCTGGTCGTCCAGCGGTCCGCCGTCCGCGCAAGGGCGTCAGCCGTGACAGTGTTTCGACTCCAGGGGAGCATCCTACCAACCGATGCTTTCAGATGGTTGCGAAGTACAGCTCGACCCGAGCCTAAAAGGTGAAGCAGAAGACACAGAGCAAAAAGTGAAAGATATTGAACACACACAACCGGCCATTTCCTGAACCAAGCCGGGGGGCCGCCCAGAAGTGGCGGCCGCACTAGCTCTGGGGGGCGGGGCTAGCAAAACCAGTCTAACTGCGCACCGCGAAGAGACGCCTACCCCGTCCCCACGACCACTGGCTGAGTCGCGATTCATTCTGCTATACACCTTTTTGCATTAATAACAACCCCCAAATGCAGAAGGGGGGGTGGGCATTGGCCGGACGACCCTACTGCGGGGAGGCCGGGTAGGGATACAAAGCTCCTGCGGGAATACCGACAGGAGCCCGGGGCAACTGCCAGGGCGATATGCCACCGCGAGACGCCACCGTCATCCCATCAACAGCCTAGGCCAACTTGATGCACTAGCATCGGTCTGATAATCCCACAACAACGGCCCTAAAAAGGACTGGGACAGACCTTACTGCAGTTCATGCGCTAGCCTAACCTCACAAATTCATCTAGGTATTTCACTAGCAGAGGTGCCACCGCTACCCAGAGGTGGCTACAGCTAAAAAAGTTCGCCAGGAGAACATACGTCAGTTTATATCGCCGCTGCATGCCCGCGGCATGTGCGGTGGCCTCAACTGCTCATATTACACATATCCAGAAGAGAAAACAGCCTTACAAACTACTGTTGCTACACTATTAAACATAAGCCTACATAAACACACTGTGTTTATACAAACATCGTTCTAGCCACCTTTACTGGGGAACTACAGGCCCACTTCTCCAACTGTTACACTTTTCTTCATCTTTTGTAGACAAAATATCCCTCAGGGAAGCATAGAGTCCAAACATACGGCATTGAAGAAGAATGTTTGCCCTAAAAGGGGACTCACCCGCTGTCTTCAGTGCCTCATCGCTTCATGTAACATGCATGCTTCGGCGCACTAACCTGAGGGTGGGGCGCTTTATTCTCACATGTAAGGCCGAGGAGGCGGCCGCGAAATCCCGCTTTTCCCAGAGACGATGCACTGTGTGCGGGCAGAGCACACACCGGCCTGGCAGGCTTTCGTCAGAGTCTCACCTCCGCTCATCATCAGCCCGCGCGGCCTGGTGTAAAGCGCGCCCGGGGAGAAAAAAGAAAAACAACAGAACAACAAAGGAGGGGACACAACATCACTTCCGCGCCCTCAGGGGCGGAGACTCACCACCTCGCTTTGGGCGCTGGAAGCGGTTCTTCTCCCCGATGTCCCTCCTCCTGTTGCGGGTGTCCCGCGTCTTCCACGTCCTACTCCTCCACGGAGGGGCGCACGAGAGGCCACGCTACTGCATTGGCCCATTTTTTTTTTTTTTTTTTTTTTTTAATGATCCTCGGATCTTGATGGGCCAGGGACACCCTTCTGCCTGGGCGCCGCCCCAGACCTCAGCGGAATACACGTTCTATACGCCGCTGAGCGCGCCCCCGCCTCTCTGAACTTTCCCACCACCGCCTCGACGGAGGTGCCGAAAAGCCCAGAGGGCGAGACCGGGGCATCGAGGAGAAAAGCCTTTTCTTTCACCCCGATGCCCACCAAGTTTAGCCACTCAGCCATCGCATCAGGGGGTAGGCCCTCCCCCCGATCGAGGTCCCTCATACCCCTTTTCCACCAAGGCAGTGCTGGTGCTAAATCGGAGCCAGAGCCTAGTTTCAAATCGGTTCTTTCTGTTTCCACAGCCAAAGCACCACCTCCGAGCCAGGAAAAGTGGTTCTTAAGTAGCACCAAAACATTGCTGGGCTAGAAGTAAGAACTGCTTACGTCAGCGGCTGGGGGCGGCGTTACCGCGACCAACAAGACGAACACAAACTTTTGCCCGCCATTTTTGAATTAGCAGCTAACGTTAAACACGGTTATACACGATGGACGCGCTTAAGCAGAAACAACAGTGGTCCGAGGAGGAAACGAGCTGCTTTCTTGCACTCTGGTCCTCTGCAGAAGTCCAGAGTAAATTAGACGGGGCTTCACGGACAAAGCCTGTGTTACAGCAGATTCAGCGTGAGATGGCTACAGTGGGGTTCGACCGGAACGTCGAACAGATAAGCAACAAACTTAAAAAATTAAAGAAGGACTACAGGGACCAAAAAAAGGATCTCGGTCGAAGCGGCAATGGTCGCCCACGTCGAAACCCACATTTCGACGTTCTCGACTCTGTCCTCGGCGATAGACCGGCATGCCAGGTGACTGGGGCACTGAACTCGGCAACGATAATGCTCGAGTCAACGGTGGATAATTCGCTGCTGCAAAGTTGCACTGATCCTGGTAAGTTCTGTTTTTATATTCTTTTACTTGTTCCCAGTCAGTTGTGTGTTGTTTTTTGCGAGGTAACGTTACTAATAATTTCTTACATCAGTGTTGGCAATGTTGGTAGCTAGGATTGTAGCATAGGATTGCTAGCTAGGATTGTAGCATCTGTGACTATCACAGAACAGTGTATAAAGTGTAACAGTTACTGGACGAAAATCTGTTGTTAAACCACTGTCGTCATGTTTTTGTTTATAGAATTGTCTGCCATTAACGACGGTGACGACAACGTTGTGTTACCGCCACCGCTGGGGTGCAGCTCTCCCACGCCGTCGTGTAGCAGCTCTGGAGATTCATCTGCTGAACGAAGTAAGACTTTCTGTGCAAATAGCCACATCATACAATATGCAAACATCGATATATATGTATGTATGTATGTATGTATATATATATATATATATATATATATATATATATATATATATATATATATATATATATTATATATATATATATATATATATATATATATATATATTATATGTATATTACTATGTACTGAAATAATGTTTACATTTTTTCTTCATTCAACTTAAAATCAAAGCAAAGTGCTTTTTGTAACATTACATTTGATCAAAATACCTAAAACTAAGCAAAAGTCTAGAAGAAATCTGAAGTTTAAATTTAGAATATAGTCATAAGCAAAAGATAAAGTGATAGTGATGTATGGCTGTAGTTATCATAGTATTATATTCTGTCACACATATTTAATCATGTAGCAATGCATATGTGCATTTCCCTGCAGAAAAGTTTTTTTGCAATGCTATGACAACACACTGATGATCTGCCATTATTGTTTTACACAGGAAAAAGGAAGAGAGACAGTACGTCAGACCTGGTGCAATATTTGGAAAGGGCAGATGAAAGGTTCTTGCAGCACAGCAAAGAAATGGACGATGCCTTGCGGCAGGACATGAGAGCGGACACACATTCTTTGCTTGGACTCATGGGGCGCATGGTGGCCATAATGGAGGCACAAGCGCAAAAAAAATAATTGCAAATAAATCACCAGTCTTTTGGGTTGTTTCTTTTTATGTACAATTTTTATTTAAATTATTTCTTGTACTGCACTTTACATTTTGCAAAGTTTTTATAAAGATTTCTATTGGTTGTTTTTGTTTAAATAAACATGTTTATTAATACAAATGTCTGGTTCAGTTTTTTAAATCAATAGAGAATATAATACAATTTATGACAGTCCAGATGTCCTTGATCACAAACGGCAGTGTTACAAAAATATATGGCATTGGTGTATTAAAAGAGTCACTCGTTCCCTCCGTTAAAATGCATCATCAATGCAGCTCTGATGTCACCTCCTTCTGGGTTGGCATGCTCAGGCAATGTCTGAACGGGAGGCTGGATGTTTACGGTCCTGTCTGGGTGCTCTTCAGTGAAATTGTCACCATGTTCCTCACAAATGTTATGGAGCACACAGCAGGTCAGTGCCATCCTCTTGCTCAGCTCCAGCTTGCAGTCATTTCTTTTTAGGAGGCACCTCCACCGTCCTTTTAATCTCCCAAAAGACATCTCCACAACTGACCGTGCACTGCTCAGTCTGTAATTGTAGGTGTGTTGTTCAGGGGTCAGTCTGCCAGTGTCGGAAAACGGCTTCATGAGCCAATTTTGCATGGGGTATGCTGGATCTCCTATCAGGTAATGTCCAACATCGCAGCCAGAGATAGTCACTTTGTTTTTGCCCAGTAATTCCCCGTCACTTAGGACCTCCCACAAATGTGACTGTCGTAGCACTCTGGCGTCATGCACACTCCCTGGATAGCCAACACAAACATCCCAGAAAAGACCTTTGCCATCCACAACTGCTTGCAGAACAATAGAATGCCAGCCTTTGCGATTGAAATAGTCTCGTGGATAGTCCTCTGGTGCAATTATTGGAATGTGGCTGCCATCAATTGCACCGACACACTGTGGAACTCTCCAACGATTATTAAAGAAAGTGGCCATTTCCAACAACTTGTCAGCATCAGGAAATCTCAAGTGGATGGGAAGCAGCACTGTGATGACTGTGTTGCAGAATTCCTGAACACAATTAAACACAGTGCTGAGGCCTACCCCAAAAAGATGGCTGATTGTCCTGTATTCACCACCCGTGGCCAATTTCCAGAGTGCAATTGCAACACGCTTTTGTATTGGGACACACATACGGTAGTTTGTGTTCCTTCTCCCCATGACATGCTTGACCCGACTGCAGATGTACTGAAATGTTTCTGGGGACACACGGAAATTCTGCATGAATTGTACCGGAGTGAGATCCGGAACAATTGTGTCCCACCAGTGGTCGGATCGTGGGTATGCCCACATTACAGGTGACCTCCGCCTTGCCTTCACCTGTAAGATTGCCTGTAAAGATAAAAAAAAATAAAAAAAGTCATTCATTGGCAATAGGGGGTATATTTTCTGTATATGTATATTTTCTATCAAGTATACAGTGCAGTAGAAATACTATAAAGATGTAGCCATGACATGTTTATTAATTAATCTATATACAAGTACCACTTAATAAGCAGCGCTACTTTATGTATGACCAAAAAATATTCAATTTTGTATTTTTCAGTCTTTTCAGGTTCATACAGTATTTTTAAAAATAAGTTACTTATTTTCATACCCTTCTTGTTAAGTGAAAATCATTTATAAATCTAAATATGGACAATTTTAATAGTAGATGCTGTTGATTGAACTAAGTTACCACAACAGTATATAAAGTAATGGAAATTAGCAACAGCCAGCACTTGTGTTTTTTGCTTATAGACATACTTTTACTTAGGTAAATTCTACTTCTAGTAGAGTTGTCACATCAATGCTTAATACATTTTTATTTAACTGCAATGTGATCGTTTATCAGCAAAGTTGATGCTAGGAGGGTAACGTTAGCAACATGCAGAGGCTAAAGTTGACAACTTATTGTTAAAAATAAATATTATGTACATACCGTTACTCTCGCTTGTAATCTCCGTCTGTACAAACTACGGCGAGCAGCACGAACACGCTGGATCCGCCGTGTGTGGATGCCGATGTAGGTCCGCAAAGCCATGAACATCAATAGCAACGCAAAGTCCGCCATTGTCGATGGTGTTTGTGTTTGGCGCTGCCGCGCTAGCGTTGCTGGGTAAGATGTGACGTATACAGTGACATAAGACCTGGCTCTGTGCTGGCTCTCTACCATGTGGAAAGGCAAACTGGTTCTTAGAAGGCTTGTCAATCGAACCAACTTAGAACTGCCAAAGCACTGGCTCTGAACTAGCACCGGGTTAATTCTGGTGGAAAAGGGGTATCAGCAGGCCAGCTTGATAAGCCAGCAACACAGCCATTGTGTGCCAGGCCGCCGCCGCCGCCTGACCCGCCGATGTGTATGCCCTGCCATTAAGACGTGAAGTCGTCTTTAACTGGTTTCGATGGCAGGGCTGGAGCTTCACATCCAGCAGCTCCCCATACACGGGCAGGATGGCTGGGAGGATTTGGACTCAGCCTTATTTTCCTCCTCATCCACCGCCATCCTCTGATCGACTGGAAAAGCACGGGCTGACGAAGAGGAGGAGTCTCCATCCGACTCCTCCTCCGTCCGCCTGCTCTAGCGACCTGGCTGATCGTCCGTGAGCACTGTGTTCCCCAGACGATGAGCCAGATCCATCTGGGAGCCCCAGGACAAACGGCGCCGCTCAGCCTCGGCATGAGCGGGACCGCTCCCAAATGCTGGCTCTTCTTCCCTCGAGAAGAAGGCCAAGCGAGAGCGGAGCGTCCTCAGTCGGAAAAACGCTCGCAGTTTGCGCAGGAAGCCCCCTCGAGAACCTCCCGCGCGTGCTCTTCCCCCAGGCAGAGCACACAAAGGGTGTGCGTGTCCCCAGGCGTGAGAAACCTGGGACACGGATCAGCGCACTTCCTGTACGCTCTCTTCACTTTGCGTGTGCACTTCACTCTGACTTTCTAGCGAACCAGACAAAACAGTCCCTGAAGACGAAAGGATGTTGTCATGTTGGCACGGTGCCTTTTTATACTTCCTGGTCGCACGGTGATGACATCACCAGCTGCCGACGGTCAGTAGGATTGTGATTTGATAGCGATTTCAGACACCTGTCACGCTGAAGGCGTTCCCCGTAGCGTCAGCTGACGCAGCGCGAGTTCCCTTTCGAAAGGGAACTTTGCAGTGTGTGCTTATTCTGAATAACTTAACCACCTTTGATTGGCCATTGAGTTCACACACTCAAAATGGGATGTAATGCTCAACACTGCAAAAAACACATTGAAAATAGAAACCTTTAGTTCACACAACAGCTGAATATCCTAAAGGTACTGAAGGAAGACTGATGTTGGTGACAACTTGGTACTGAAGTAGCAGAACTTTTGACCAGTGTTCATTTTGACAGCAAATTTTGATTTAGTTTTAGTCATATTTTAGTCAGTTGTTTTGGTCTAGTTATAGTCAATCAAAATCTAATGAGTTTAGTTTAATTGTAATGCATTAATTGAGCATGTAAGCATTACATAACCGACTGTTACTGAATACATGTCAAAACTGACATTTTTTAACATAGTGTTTTTGAACGTTTAAGCGCAAAAATACACGAAAGAGTTCAAAACACTTTTTTTTAAACATCTATATAGTTTTTATAATGTTGTATTTCTGTTTTAGTTACTATATCAGGTTAAGCTAAAGCTTCAAATACGTTTTTTTTTTGTTTACATTTTTATTTCAAGTAATGAACATGTTTTAATGGTTTTAGTGAACTATTATAACTCTGATATTTTATTAAATAATATGTGTCAAATACAGTTCACAGTCTTTCTTCCTGACTATGAATTAAATGGGATTGAAATTAAATACAGTTTATTGTGTAACCAAAATCCCGCTGTTACAACTCAAATGTGCGCATCTTTTACACAGGATCTCTTCCCCAATCGTCCCTCCCAAACATTTTTGTTCATTGACGAAAATGACTGTAGATTTTCATCATAGTTTTTGTCATCCAACACTGGTTTTTATTAAGTTATCGTCTCGTTTTGTCAGTGAAAAAAGATTGTTGACGAAATTGAACACTGCTTTTGACTAAGGCTGTGCCAAAGAGCTTAGACTTGTACCCTTGCTGTCTTATCAGGCAACACTCAGGCAATGATTTCAGACATACTTATGAGGCAGTTTAATGAGCTACAATAAAACTTAGAGAACTTTACTGATAAGTGAATATTTTATTATTAAAATA
This sequence comes from Pseudorasbora parva, assembly GCF_024679245.1. Classification (NCBI taxonomy): domain Eukaryota; kingdom Metazoa; phylum Chordata; class Actinopteri; order Cypriniformes; family Gobionidae; genus Pseudorasbora; species Pseudorasbora parva. The sequence continues at coordinate 1,919,459 of NC_090174.1, forward strand.
CTAATTACTCACTAGAAATGACATCAAAAGTGGAAAAAAAGTTGGTTTACATTTACACAAACTGACCACCAACCTCAACTTCCAGATGCTCTTTTGTTTAGCTCAATGGTAATTTTAATTTTAGCTCAAGGAATTGAACGCACAGGATTGTGGGATATCTTACGCAGCAAAGAATACATCTATACTGCCTACAGAAAGTGATCAGATGAAGGGACACTGGAAAAAAATGCTGTTTTTATCTTGTTTCTAGTCAACTTCTAAAAATTCTTACATTAAGAAACATTTACTAGACACGTAAAAATTATTGTCTTGTTTTGGGAAAAAGTTACTCAAAATGAAGAGATTTTTTGCCTAAAATAAGAAAATAAGCTGCCAGTGGGGTAAGAAAAATGATCTTGTTTTAATATTATTTTTCTCACCCCATTGGCAGATTATTTTGCTAAATTTAAGCAAAAACTCTTTTCATTTTGAGTAATTTTCCCAAAACAAGACAATTACTTTTGCTTGTCTAGTAAATACTTCATATTTTAAGATTTTTTAGATGTTTGGACTAGAAACAACACAAAAATACTGAGTAAGAAAAGGATTTTTTGCAGTGTAGACAGCATGATCACTAGGTTTGGACATACCTTGTATCCTTCCCGACACAGCCTACATCTGACCAATGCAAACAAAGACGGCTGCAATGACAAAGGTGAGATATCCCGTTTTATCCCTTGTGCAACGTTCATCCTGAGTCTCTCTCAATCCGGCAAGTGCAAGAAAGGCTCATTAGGGATATAGAGCAGCGAGGGTCTTATCAGTGGGAAACACAAACGAGGCTTCTTTAGCCTGCCACTAATGGTCACTAATGGATTTAGCGCTCGTCTGCCAGGCTGGGAAAAAGATTCCAGTCCACATATGTCCATTTTACACAAACAAGTCTGATCAAATGAGCCTGAAATGCTCCATGACGCATACTGTAGGAATCATGAAGGTGCACTGTAAGAGCTTTATCAACTGCGCAGATTACGTACAATCACAAACACCCAAGATTGCCATTATGAAGCGCCAGTGTCATGCATTTACAGCACGGAAGCATCCATGGCAAAAAAAGCTGAGTAATTTGACAGCTATCAGTTTCTTTGGCATTGCAAACAGGATTAAATCAATTTTAAGTGGTGCATTCTGAAAGAATACCTGCAGCGGACGTCATTCAGACAACAAATGCAGCGGCGAATCTGCAGATGCACTCACCATTGATTGCATGGATGACTTTAGCATTCAAGAAGTTTCCTTAAGTGTGCCTTTCCTGAGTTATGGCACGTGTGCTCAATGGCGAATCCATCTGTCTGCTTCGCACCTTCGCCTGAGTGTTGGGAGTCCTGCTCCCTCTTGAGCGTGCCAGCCCTAATCGAGAAATTGTAATGGAAAAGCTATTCTTTCTCAAGTGCGGCACTGTCAAAAAATCAGAACAAGGAGAATGATGGAGGGCCATAAAGCAGAGAAACATCTGATTACCGTGGCCCGCTGCAGTATGGAGATGCATGACTTATCAGACGAGATTGCACTGCCGACGCAAAACACTCCAAAACAAGATGGGCACTTTCTGGTGAAAGACATTCCTCAGCATTATTGATTAATTCCTTGTGAGAACTGAATTAGATTCGATCCAATTTGCTTCACCACACTCTCACCCTGCAGGAGTACACGCTTTTATTTGCATGAGGAGGTTCAGGTGGAGATGCAAGTGTTGCTAAATCACAATCTGCAAATGAGCCACAGGGACGATCGCTGTGCTGTGATGTAATGACGACCCTGAGGACATTTTTACACCTCGAAAAGCATGCATACAGTGATTTATTTCGGGATTTGTGTATTTGCGCGCTTAAAGGTTAATTGTTGTGCACAGGTGTCAGAAAACCACACGCTGACAGACAACGCCAGGCTGGAACGTTTCTGTGTGATAGAAACTATAATTGGCCTCTGCTACAAATATCCATGTGTGACACACAGAGCCCATGTTACGTTTTGCAAGGGGAGTCTGACAGATTTCTTTCACAGATGTTTCACAGATTTTAAAGAAGCAGAAATTATTATTTTTTGTTTAACTTGTTTAAGTCTGCTCTAAAGCGGTCTTTGTGTCTGCTCCAAATTCTAAATAAAGACACAATGCCGTTTGTCTGGCTATCACCAGACCAGCTCACTTTAAAATTGAACATTGCTCTGTTGAGTCTTCTCTGTATTTTCTACCGCACAAGAGGCGTGATCAACGGGCATAGTTCAAATGACTCTGAACACAATTGGACAGTCCTTCAACCAATCAGACCACAAGAGGCGTGATCAACGGGCATAGTTCAAATGACTCTGAACACAATTGGACAGTCCTTCAACCAATCAGATCACAAGAGGCGTAAACAACAGGCATAGTTCAAATGACTCTGAACACAATTGGACAGTCCTTCAACCAATCAGATCACAAGAGGCGTGATCAACGGGCATAGTTCAAATGACTCTGAACGCAATTGGACAGTCCTTCAACCAATCAGATCACAAGAGGCGTGATCAACGGGCATAGTTCAAATGACTCTGAACACAATTGGACAGTCCTTCAACCAATCAGACCACAAGAGGCGTGATCAACGGGCATAGTTCAAATGACTCTGAACGCAATTGGACAGTCCTTCAACCAATCAGATCACAAGAGGCGTGATCAACGGGCATAGTTCAAATGACTCTGAACACAATTGGACAGTCCTTCAACCAATCAGAGCACAAGAGGCGTGATCAACGGGCATAGTTCATAAGACTCTGAATGCAATTGGACAGTCCTTCGACCAATCAGACCACAAGGGGCGTGATCAACGGGCATAGTTCAGTCGTAGAGTAAAGTGTGTGTACACATAGCATCATTCAAATCATTGGGGTCAGTATGGTTTAATTAACATTTAAAAAATATATATTTTTATTAATAAAGGACGCATTAAATTGATCAAAAGTGACAGTTAAGACATTTGCGATGTTACAAAAGATTCAAATAAATGCTGTTCTTTTGAACATTCTATTCATCAATCAATCAACTTTATTTATATCGCGCTTTTACAATCACGATTGTGTCAAAGCAGCTTCACAGTGTTAAACAGGACAATATTGCGACAAAATTAGATTTGGCTGTACAGTCGTTCTGGAGAAAACAGTGATGTTATCAGCTTATTTTCATTTATCATATAGCGTCAATGTTGGCAGATCAGTATTATAGTTTATACAATTAAATAAAACGTAATTCATAATTTTTATTTGTATATTTAGTTGAATAACTTTGATCATCATTTTAGTGTCCCCAACAGAGCAAGCCAAGCCAAAGGCGACCAAAGGAACCGAAACTCCATCAGGGCATCAAAGAATACGTCAAAGAATAACGGAAATAAAAGTGACCCCCCCCCCCCCCCTACACACACACACACACCAAAAAATCTGAAGCAGCACAACTGTTTTCAACACTGATAATAATCATAATTGTGGACTGATCATCAAATCCTCATGTGAGAATGATTAGTGAAGGATCATGTGACACTGAAGACTGGAGTAATGATGATATAAATTACATTATACACACAATAAATTACACTTTACTATATATTTACATAGAAAACATATGATTTACATTGTAAAAATATATCACATTTTACTGTATTTTGATCAAATAAACAGTAGTTTGAACAGTAGTGTAGTTTCATCCAGCTAAACATCTGGGTTTGAAATAACATGATGACAACACTTAACTGTTCCTTCAAACCAGTTTTAAAGGTTTCTTTAATTGCAACACAGAACATCTGCTTGTGCCGGATGCAAAGAGGTTACAAATATATCAATGGTGTGAGCCAATAATGAAATGTCAGGTTTTGTGATGCTGCCATTAAACGTCTCTGGCATTGTCTGAATGTCTCTAATTACTGGTGGCATTGAATGACAAGTTGCCATCCGCTCCAGCTGTCTGATTTAAGCAGAAGTTTCTTCAGGTTTAGTGTCCAGATCTTCTTTTGTGCACTCTGCAAAAAAATTACTGTCTTACGTAGTATTTTAGTCTTGTTTCTAGTCTCAATATCAAAAAATTCTTACATCAAGAAACATTTACTAAACAAGTATAAATTATTGTCTTGTTTTGGGAAAAAATAACTCAGAATGAAGAGAGTTTTTGCTTAAAATAAGATAAATAATCTGCCAATGGGGTGAGAAAAATAATCTTGTTTTCTGTTTGAATTAAGATTACATTTCTCACCCCATTGGCAGTTTAATTTAGCCTAGAAATCTAGACGCCCCCTAGCGGCAGCAAATTTAATCTGCCGCGAGTGTCGTCTAGCAACTCTCAATACCCTTCTGAGCTGTAAACGACAAACTCTTGCCGGACCAATCACATCGTGTATAGAGTCGGTGGGCGGGGCCATAATGACGACGGCCGAGTTGCGTTTGCGTGCTTCTAGTAAACACAGAAACTGGCGAACGGCGGACTTTCAAATCAGCTTTGACCGCGACTCTGGAAGACTTGAGTTAAGCTTTTCTCTGAGAAAAGAACAAAGAACGGCACTGAAGTCGTTCTTAAGAAGGGAAGATGTGTTCAGAGTTTAGCCGACCGGATACGGCGAATGTTTAATCTGTCAACAAGCTCTGTTTGACCTTCGTTGCTCTGGTTGGTGTAGCGCTATCCTATCGCGTGCAGAGGGAGTTTGAAAGACAACCGTTTATCCCGCCCCTCGGATTGAGCTGTCAATGGTGAGTTTCCAGACCAAACATCTTGATGTGGGTCTGGCTTGTCAGGCTAAGATTATTTATCTTATTTTAAGCAAAACTCTCTTCATTTTGTTTTAAGAATCTTTATATATTTTGACTAGAAACAAGACAAAAATACTAAGTAAGAAAAGCATTTTTTGCAGTGTGTGCCCAGTGTGAGGCATGTGACAGAAAGAATGCATCTGACTCAAATCTGGCCAGCTGTTCTTCATGCATGCAGCCAGAGCGGGCGGCCCATTAACCATCGTCTGCAGCAGGAGGGCATCAATCTCCATATATCTCGACCTTTACCTCTGGAGGGGAAAGTCAATGACTTGCACTGTGCACAGCCGAGCTTCAAACGGGTCAAGCGGAACTGCCGCTTCTCCATCGATACCGTCGTGATTTGTTTCCTTAAAGCAGGATTTCATTCATTGGCTCTAATGTACTGAGTTCAGCGATGCCAACTCAACACCAAGAGCCTCAATGGAGAAACGCCGTTAATGAATTTACTCGGATACTCAATATCATCCAACTGCGGCCACAAATGGGCATTATCGTGCTGGTGGGGGGTCACACTGCAAAAAATGCTTTTCTTACTTAGTATTTTTGTCTTGTTTCTAGTCTAAATATCGAACAATTTTTAATATCTCAAAATATCTCAAAATGAAGAGAGTTTTTGCTTAAAATAAGATAAACAATCTGCCAATGGGGTGAGAAAAATAATCTTAATTCAAACAGAAAACAAGATTATTATTCTCACCCCATTGGCAGATTATTTATCTTATTTTAAGCAAAAACTCTCTTCATTTTGAGATATTTTTTTCCCAAAACAAGACAATAATGTTTAGCTTTTAGCTTTTTTAGCTATTTTGTCTAGAAACAGGACAAAAATACTAAGTAAGAAAAGCATTTTTATTCCGTTTTCGCAGACTGGAACGCCCCCTTCTTCTTCTTTGCCTCTCTGCTGAACATCCGGATTAATATGCTCAACATTCAATAGTTCGTTTTTTTCAAACAGAAGCTTCAAAATAAGATATATTATCTTTCAACATGACATCATGACTTTGCGTAAACATACACACCACTCTCTAAAGCCAAGTGGTGTGTTATCTGTACACATTTTGAACGTGTATGTCTACGCCTAAACAAACCATCATCCTCGCTTGTTGTTCGGCGTGTATGTCTACGCCTAAAACAAACCATTATGTGTGTGTGTGTTCACAGTATAAATGGATTTGTAAACGTGCTAAATAATGTTTTTTTGAAAATGCAGAATGTTTCTTGTGATGGGTAGGTTTAGGGATCAGAGTTGGTTGTAGCCAATCGTTGTTGTGATTGACATTGGCCAATGAAATGTTTCAAATTGGTTGCAGGGCATTTCGGCTGAACTGGTTCAGGGAAAAAATCACGCATATGGAAGGGGAAATGACATCATACCCATTGTGAGAAAATCATTGTGATTGGTCAATGAGACGCTACCAGGAACGCCCAATAGGCGTTCTTGTTTCATAACAGGAACGCCCAAGCCGCAGCTGGACCCTTCTCCGGACACTGGGTACTTCACTGCAAAAAATGCTTTTCTTACTTAATATAATGTATAAAAACAGTTTCCTTTCGTTCAGTCACTCCGACGTAACGGCAGTGACTGACGAATGGGGGTTTCGCCTAGGAGCCAATCATCTTCGAGATCTTAGAAAACGCCCAATGGCAGTGCCAATGCCATGGGCATGCGAGATTTGCATGCGTAACTCCGCCTACCCACCTGGGTATATAAGGAAGTAGCTGGCATGAATCGCATTATGTTTCTGCTTCGGAGCCAAGAGCATCTCTTCACTCCGGCAAGCCTGAATTCTGAAGTCCTCTCTTCAGTCTTCGAGACGAGCGGTTCTCCAGGGTGTTGGTGTATGGCGCGTTCCAGCGATCTCACATTGCCTGCCTGCTGATCTGTGCAGTGATCTGCAACAGCTGTGTGTGTTTTCCCTGGGCGCTTCGGCACTCTGCAGAGCTTCCTCTCACAAAAAGAGCTTGCGTGTGGCACGTCTTTTTCAAGACGGTTTGCCCGCGCACTTCCGGGTGCGGTCGATATCTGTTGCTGTCTTTGGGACGCATTCACTGCTCGACGTGTTTGGGCAGCACGTTCGGACAGTGTTTGTGGATGTGCTGTGTTCCCTCTGCGGGAACATGACCATCGCGATGTTGTGGTCGAGACTCAATGATCTCTGTTAAGAGAGAGAGTCCCCTCTGCCACACCCCGATCTACCATCTCCGAGAGAGGTGGTACTTTGGCTGGTGGCCAGGGTGACCTGAGGGCGGTGCTGTGGTATTAAGAACCCCGACGATCATTCCTCGGGCCACTTCCGCCCTCTTGCACATCGCTTCCAGTGAGTGTTGGACTGAAGCAGTGGGACCGTCTGCTGACGCCCAGTTCGTTTCGTTCATACTCCAGATAGCGGCAAGAGGTCGATTGCCACATCTCAAGGTGGGCTAGAGTCCTTTGGGGATGACGATTCGGCTATGCTCCGCCTCCGGGTGTGGTAGCACTGTAGAATCTGACCTAGAGTTGACAGCCATGTTATCTCGGGCAGCCGCGAGCCTCGGGCTGGTGTGAATCTCCACCCTGTCACGAGTACTCGCGGTTGGGCGATTGGTTTTTGGAGGTGGCCCCCGACAGCTGCGTTCAGGGAAACTGCGCACTACGGTGTCCACTGAGTGCTTTGACCTGACGCGGTGAGGCTATCCTAAGCGCCCTCCCAAGCCTGTTGGCTCATCTACTTCGGTGGCGTAGTCCAGCAGTGCTATGGGGTAAACTGCCGCCCCGATGCGTATGCACGAGGACAGAGCTGATCCAGGGCTTACGAGCCCCCTCGCAGAGCAGACCCCAGTGGAACGCGAGTCCTTCCCTGGTCTCCTCTGTCAGGGCGCAGTCGTTACCAGTGCCTCGACACCGGGCCGCTATGCCACCCGAGTCCGGTCCGGTAACACTGCCTCGAGAAAAGTGTGCCGCCACCGATCCCGCTCAGCACGGCGTAGGTGACCACATGCCCCCTGGGTCAGGAGATGTCCACAGCTGTGGTCCGGGAAAGACAATTGGCCTTACTTGGTCGATGTGGGAAGGCTGAGTGAGCCCGCCTCCTCAGCTCGCCCATATCCCAGGCCGGCCTTATCGGCGGCACGGTCAGGGACTGCGCCCAACAGTTCTTGGCTGTCCCCAGTGGCAGACTGAGGCCATCTGCCCCGGCGGCCCGCTGCTGCACCCAAGCGCCGCCGGCACAGTTGCCTTAGCCTCCTTGCCGCCAGAGCAACTTCCTGCGACCCCCTCCCGCGTGGCCACAGCAGCAGCCTTCACCCTGGCCAGGCCGCAGAGCGCGCTGCAGGAAGCCGTCCCAGTCCGCGGCAGCCCCGCAGCCTGCTGAAAAAAGGCCAGCGGCGCTCCGGACCCGGACAGCTCTGGGATGGGCAGTTCTTTCATGGGACGGTGGCAGGTCCGCCCCTTCCCCCGGTGGAGGGCCGGGGGAGAATCCTTTGTCTAGCTGCTGGCCCACGGGTCAGCAGCACCCTTTGTAAGAAAGAACTGATTAACCCATCCCTGAGCACCCAGAGACCGGTGACGGCAGTGCGCGCCGCCCCTGGGCCACGCCGCTCTCGTCCCTCTCTGTCGCCAGGCCCCTCTCAGAGCAGACCCCAGTGGAACGCGAGTCCATCCCTGGTCTCCTCTGTCAGGGCGCAGTTGTTACCGCCGCCCCGACACCAGGCCGCTATGCCACCCGAGTCCGGGCCGGTAACACTGCCTCGCTGCCCCACCGAGGGTACGCCGGTGCTCCGTATGACCCCGTTGGTACACTCCCTGGGAGCGTGGCTACAGCTGCCAGGTCTGTCCTGCTGGGTCGCGCGGACCATCCGGCTCGGCTATGCGATTCAGTTCACGCGAGCTCCTCCCCGCTTCCGGGGTGTCCGGTACACCGTGGTGGGGTCCAATGCCCCTGTCCAGAGCTGCAGGCTGGGCGACACCAAACACATTCGCCAGATTCTATAATCTCCGAGTGGAGCCTGTATCCGACTATGTACTCGCCTCTACAAGTGGCCGGTAATGGATTGGCTCAGGGGTCTTCGCTTGCTCGCCATTCCACTCCACGGACTGGATACGTGCGATATTCTTCTCAGGTGAGCTCCACGAGAGCCCTGAGCTCCTCCAGCACTGACGACGCCGACGCCAGTAGGTCTGCCCTTAGCCCAGACACTCGTGTCCGGCCAGGTGCCCCATGTGCATGGTTCCCCTCCGGCGACCCCCACATGTGTATTCCACCATAAGCCTCCCTGAGCGGGTGTATTCCTTTGGCAACCTTGCCACCAGTGATCTTCCGTATGCAGCCACTGGGGTCATACGTGTATCCTTAAGTCCTCCCTACGGGTAGGCATCTTGGCGCATATCTCCTACATGGATATGCCTCCCAGTGTACCTTGGTATTCCTGCGTTAAGTAGAGGCCTTTGACCGTCCTAACTTGCATAAGGGCTCATTACATTTCGTCGGAGTGACTGAACGAAAGGGAACGTCTCGGTTACGTATGTAACCCTCGTTCCGTGAGGAGGGAACGGAGACGTAACGTCCCGCTGCCACTTCCGCTGTACCGCTGGAACGGCCGAGAGTTCAGTCTTGGCTCCTCAGCAGGTAACATAATGCGATTCATGCCAGCTACTTCCTTATATACCCAGGTAGGTAGGCGGAGTTACGCATGCAAATCTCGCATGCCCATGGCATTGGCACTGCCATTGGGCGTTTTCTAAGATCTCGAAGATGATTGACTGACGAATGGGGGTTTCGCCTAGAAGCCACTGACGTTACGTCTCCGTTCCCTCCTCAGGGAACGAGGGTTACATACGTAACCGAGACGTTGCTAATACAGATAAATAGATACATAAATAAATGTACAATACAGTGGTGTTAGTTCATTTCTCGGTAGCCTAAACTAGTGCATCCAAAACCAGAGTTTACAGAGTATGAGTTGTTGAAAAACTGCAAAAAATGCTTTTCTTACTCAGTATTTTTGTCTTCTAGTCCAAACATCCAAAAATTATTAAAACAAGAAGTATCTACTAGACAAGCAAAAGTAATTGTCTTGTTTTGGGCAAAAATAACTCTTAAAGTTTTTTGCCCAAAACAAGAGTGTGGCAAGGGGGGCGTGGTTTAGCGAGGTCTGCAGCGGGAGAGAGAGCCGCGGGACGAGCGGTAAGTGAGTGGGTTGGACGCAGATTAATAACACCTGTATCTTGTTCCAGTAATGGGCGTGGAGAGAGGATAAAACGCCAGTGGAACCGGAAGCAGGGGAGAGAGAGACGGACTGTTGATGCGAGACACCCGAAAGAGACTGAGTTGACCCGGAAGCCGGAAGTGCCGACCCGGAAGTGATCGTTGTGTTTATGAGAAGTCACACACCTGAGTGTGCTGCTGTGTTTTTGAGATTTGAGAATAAAATTAGCGTCAACAGTCCAGCCGACCCCTGTGTCCTCTTCCTTCCACACCCACGAACTTGTTATAAAGAGTTTTTGTTTAAAATAAGATAAATAATCTGCAAGTGGGGTAAGAAAAATAATCTTAAAACAAGATTATTTTGCGTACCACACTGGCAGATTATATTGTACATAGTGAATCATTTTTACTTGTTGTAAATGTTTCTTAATGTAAGATTTTTTAGAAATTTTGACTAGAAACAAGACAAAAATACTGAGTAAGAAAAGCATTTTTTGCAGTGTATCAACAGCTCATGCTCAGTAAACTCTGGGTTTCGATGCACTTTTTGCATCTATGCATCTATTTATCGATCTTAGCAACTGTTATTGTACAATATATGTGACCCTGGAGCAGTTTAGTCGTGCGTCTCACGGGTATATCTGTGGCAAAAGCCAACAATACATTATATGGGTCTAAATTATCCATTTTTATTTTATGCCGAAAATCATTAGGATAATAAGATCATGTTCCATGAAGAAATTTAGTAAATTTCCTACCGTAAATATATCATAAATGTTTTATAGGTAGTAATATGCATTGCTGAGGACTTCATTTGGACAACTTTAAAGGAGATTTTCTCTTTTTTTGCAACCTCAGATTCCAGATTTTCGTCCAAATATTGTCCTAACAAAACACATCAAATGGAAAGATTATTTATTCCGTTTTCAGGTGATGATTTCAAAAAGTTTACCTTTATGACTGGTTTTGTGGTTTAGGGTCACATATTATAATTTAAATTAATGCAAAAGAGCATAACAGTTCTGGAAGTTAAAACTTCCTCTTTTTTTTTAAACGATGGCTCGAAAAAGTTAGCCTTACTGTGCTCTACGAGGTTGTTAATCAATAGTTTTTTGCCTCTGATGATGATGTCAGCCCACATTATTTCAACTTTGTTTTAAAATATTTGTTAAACGGCATAATTCGAGGTGAAGAACAGCACTACCCATGATGCCTTACAGAAAATGCCACCAATCAGAGTCAAAACAAACAAAGCATGCCAACAGCGTCCTCTGTAGCTCCGCCCACTCCCACGAAGCACCGCAAAAAACGCAATAATGTCAAAAGAATTCAATATTTGCATATATATGCATATTTCGCAATCAACAAAAAATATTTAAGTTTTCAATCTTTTGTATTTTGTCTGATTTTCAAATACTTTTTTTTGCCTCAAATCAAAGTTTGTAATATTGTGATTCTGCTCGTATCTGGGTGGTTTGGTTCATAGCTTAACACGCTTTAACAAAGACCTTTTTTGAAATCTCTATGGGAGAAATTAATAGAAAAATTACAACAGTGCTGAAAAAGAGGGAATTCATTAATGCCCTATATTATCTATTAGCGTTTGTTGCCTTCATTCCCGCCTGAACACCACACACTGCAGTTGTGTATCGAGTCAGGTCATTGTCATGTAATCGTAACAGAAGAGGTTAGTGTGGTAATGAAACAGTTCTCAGCTGTAATCACGTTGAAAGAAAGCTTTTCTCTTTTCAGTGGCTGCATGTGGAAAGTGTTTGCCTCCACACTAAGTCAATCACACTTTGCAATCACGTTACTGTGTAATTTAACAATCTGTTTGAGGAGAAAAATGGTTTTGCAACCCTTAGCAATGTCACACTTTTTTCCCTGGTGCATGTTAGAATACCATCCATTCAGTTTGTACCACTTTATGTGCACAGCTGATTAAAAGTCTGCACTGTTCCTGGAAATTACAATTTATTCCGGTGGGATGGTCTGTAAAGCTTGCCTAAGCAAGCAATAATGCACTCAAAAAAAGATGTTGGATTTTTTTTTTTTTTTTTTTTTAATGTCAACAGGTTCCACGTAACTGGGTTATGTTGAATTTAATTAACATTATATATTTCAGGAAACTTTTTTTATTTTTATTTTTATGTAAGGTTAATTCAGTGCTATTTAGTTGAGTCAGGTTAACATTATTAATGTTGTCCAAAACTATTAACCCCTTGCCTGTCATCCCCAATTTTGGCAAATAAAATAAAAACCCCAAATAAAAGAGCTGGTGCTCCAACACATTCTCACACCCAACTCGTCACATATGGACGCTTGAGCCGGACCCCTTGTCGTCACTTCAACGAACTGGGCGTACCTTTAACGTCAATTTTCGACGCGCTGGGTGCTCCATTCATTACAATGAGAAACCTTTGGCGTCATACACAGACACATTTAATTCTTTGAACAGAGTTGATCTAATCGCTGAAATGATGATCCCGCTGCCCTGTGAACGAACTCATTCATATCTCATTCAAATAATTCAAAAGACTCTTAAACATGACGCAATCGGTCACAAGACACAGGAGAGCCAATGACATTTCACTATGAAATCTGACGTGACGGGCAGCAATATTTGAAATTTGATGTGTTCATGATCTTCGGCGGATGGAGATGCTGATCGCTTTTGGGGATTTTCTTCATGCAAATCAATCGTTTGGCCTTTGAAAACTTGGATTATTTAACTTTTTTGAATAACTCGTGGATGCAGACGTATATCCTGTGTTTTATATCATGTTCACACAAATGGGTAGGTTTAGGGATGGGGTGGGGTTGGGTTACATGTTAAGCATGTCTAAATAAAGTAAATAAAATAAATGTAAATGAAATTATGCTTGCTGATTTAATTGAGAAGCACACTCCAACAATGGCAAAATCATAAACCAATAAATAATTTTAATAAATAAATCAAAAAAAATAATTTCACCATGACGATAATATTCCCATTCCCAGTGCGTCTGTGTATGACGCCAAAGGTTTCTCATTGAAATGAATGGAGCACCCAGCGCGTCGAAAATTGACGATAAAGGTACGCCCAGTTCGTTGAAAAGTGACGACAAGGGGTCCGGGTCAAGCGTCCATATGTGACGAGTTGGGTGTGAGAATGTGTTGGGTGCTCGCAAATCTTTGTGAGTAGACACATAAGGAACATATATCTAGAAAGCCAATGCTTAAGAGTTAAATTTCAAGACTCAGAATAACTCAGACTGTTTTTATTATGACGATATATAGGCTCAAACATTTAAACAAAAATAAATAATATTAGAATATATTTTTAAATGTAAATTAAATTAAAATTTGTAATTATTCTAAAATGAATATCAAACTAAATCCATAACAAGTAATCCAGTTTAATAACAAATTTACAAATGTTATCTAACAAGAAAATCTTTAACAGAAGCTTATTGGCTACCCACCCAGAAGATGGTTTTGCTACATCCGTGGCATTCCCAAAGTAGTTGTTTTTAATCATGAAATCATCTTTAATTGTTATTAGCAGATCCTCAGGCCAAACACACGCTCTACACTTCACCACAATGATAACCTCAGCATTACACACACTTTTAAATACCAACACAACAGATTATTAAGCATTAAAACGTCTCCCCCCGTTTTCTCCTCTTGTTAAAAATGCATAAAATAGCACTTTATTTAAACATTTCGGGTGCGTCCGAAATCGCGTACTTCCATACTATATAGTATGCGAAAAACAGTACGTGAGCAGAGTAGTATGTCCGAATTCATAGAATTCGAAAAACAGTATGCGAAAAGTACCCGGATGGCATACTACTTCCGGCGAGATTATGAAGTGCGCATACGATGGACACTTTTCTATCCCATGATGCCACGGGAGAGAGGAGCTGGCGTTATATTTGAAAATGGCGGAAAACGGAGATGCAGCTGTTTTCAAGTGTAAGTACTTTAGAAACAACTTTTTGTTTATTTGTGGTTAAATTGTTTTTGTTTAACATCATATAAGTAAACGACTGTCTTTTTAGAAGTTTATATGATGTAAATTAAGGGTGTCCTTTTCCAGCCAATTCAGAAAAAATATAGTTTTATCATTATTAGACTAATGTAAATCAGCTACCGATAGCACTGTTTTCACAAAACAAAGACGTTCGTTGTTTAGCAGTTTAATGAGATAATTACACAACTTCAGTAAATTAAAACTATGTATTTCTCCTTTACCAGTGTTGATATTATCAAAATGTTGTTGGTTACACAGCAAACTGCTGTTAACAAGTTTAAGTTACCTCAGCTTGTCCATGTACGTTACCGTTAGCATTAATAAACTGACCATGGTTCATCACATGTTAATCTCTGTGTTGATTTTGCAGGGGCTGATGAACACCCACCCGTGTTTTAACCGAGAAGTGAGAGAAAGAAAAGATTCCTTCGGCTACTAGAAATAATTGCTAAACAATGATGTTAATAAAGAAATCAAATGATACAGTGTCTCTTTTCATTTGTTTGTAAATTCACCGTCATGCTGTTTAGCAAGTTATATTACAAAACACTTAATTCCTAGGGCTTTACAGTAGCTAGATTGTCAGTGGTAAATTGCTAATATATGGCCTTGAGTATTTTTTTTAAAGCGTTCTGTATGTGTTGCTGGTTTTTGAAACAAGCTAATTGCACATGTATCTGAAAAATATGCTGTCTAACTCTGAATACGAGTGCTGCACTATAGAGAAAAACACACTCCAGACACCATTAAAATGTATTTGCTTTATTTTTGTGTATTTAACTTTCAAATGGATACATAGGATACAAAGCTTAAAATAAAATCACATAATTTTGCCGTACATAGCGTAAAACACCACCAAAAGGAAAGGTATTAAAATGTTTTTTATTATAGTGTCATCACGAGGAAAGAAGTTTAACTTCAGCAGCTTCGGTAAGTAACTTTCACAGGTTTCAAAAAGATCTAACATGACTTTGATACTAGCACTCTCATTTGTAGGGCATCACTTTAAAATAGTTCAATAACGTTAAAGTTATGTTTCTTTTAAAGCGTGTACAAGATGAAGACTTTACGATCTCGGTAATTTTTGGATTTACACTTGAAGTAAATAATTTGTAAAACATGAAGCTCAAATATGTGATATGTAGCTATAATTTCAAATGTTTGGCACACAAATTCACACTCAGCCTAAGCCATTGTGCCAGTGGTTGGTGGGTGTCACCTCTAGGGACCACTGTAGCTCCATTGAGAGACACGCACACATTTATTTCTGAGGTAATATTTAAAAGCTAAATACATTATAATACTTGCATTGTTTGAGAAATTCCGCACAAGCTCTCGACGTAGGCGTGACCTGCGAGGAGCTGACCGACGCCTCCTCTGGATTGTGAGCTTGAACGATGTAAAAACGCAGATAAAAGCGAAGCAGATCTAAAAATATAGCTCGCGAATGTGTGCAGTCGGTGGAATGGGCTCTTTAAATCTCCGCGCTGTCATGACGGCGTCTATCACGTGACAATTCCATCATGGCGCATGTAGTACGTCCGACTCCATTCATACTACCCGTATTCATACTATATAGAACGTACTTTTTTAACGGTCGCGAAGTACGTTCTAATTCAAATGTAGTACCTACTCACATAGTACGCGATTTCGGACGCACCCTTACTCTCCGAATTCAGCCCCTTTGCAAAGCATGATGGGAAGCGAAAGTCCTGTTTGATTGGGTTACTTGACTGAAACGTTATTTGGAAATAAAACATTAAGTTATGTCAAAGAGTATCGGTTTAAGTCAATATAACGTGAAGGAATAACATGTGAACCAGAAACCTGATATAATGGCGTTAAATCGAGACGAGTTACTTAAATAAAGTGAACAAGACACAGGCGAACAGCATAATCCGTAACCATGGAAACGAGACAAACGCCTCAGGTTTTCTGTAAAACTAAACACAATCCCTGTGTCCCAATTCGTATACTATCCATACTAAATAGTATTTGAACATATAATTAGTATGTCCCAGATCATAGTATGCTGAAAAGAGTATGCCAAAGATACCCGGATGGTTTACTATTTCCGGTCCGAATTCGAAGTGCGGATCGACACACACTCTAACGGCTGATATTACCCACAACCCATTGCGAGTTGGACGAGGATTCGATTAGAACTACAAACGAGGATAAAAAGCGTAAAAAAACTACAAACGAGTGAACTGCGCAGCATACAAGCATTTATTGAGTGTGGGTGGGGCTTAGCGAACTGTCAATCACTTCCCAAGAGAAACGTCTGCAAGTGAAGCAAACCTCGCCTAAAACATTCATTAGCAGAATATGCAAAAGGCCTGGAATTCAAAGCAACATTTTCCCACTTCCAGTCATGAGAACAATATAGTGTAGATAAATCATAATATTGCTCTGCTTTCAAGCCGCCGTGCGATATTTTGCCCACTAATCATATTCAACAGAACAATATGTTTCAGGCTTTTTAATGTCAACTCTTGAGACCAAAATGCACTGCATCATAACATTTTATAATTACCCTTCTGAGAATACATTACCGTGCCCACTCCGTAGGACATAACTATGTATTTATATAACTCAGATAACTTTTTTTTCTTTCTATTTCATAACAGCTAATGACCAACGACTAATTGCTCAACAACACAAGCGCTAGAGCTCACCATCATATTGTCCTTATCAGAAACGCACACATACATCCCCTCAGAAGGACAAATCAGAGGAATTCCTGGAATCTCAGCAAAGTTTCAATTATTGTTAGCTGGAAAATGCAAACTCAGCATCTTTGTGGAGTTTTTCAATGAATGAGGCGATATGAAGAGAGAGTCATAGAGCCCAATTATCCATGTGACAGTGAGAAAGATCCCGTTGGATTCGCCAGTGGCTCCAGGCGTTAATGGAGCGGCACGGACCTTCATATATCGGAGCGTCAGCAGCTTGAGAATACACTGCAAAAAAATGCTCTTCTTATGTAGTATTTTTTTCGTTTCCAGTCGAAATATCTTAACATTCTTAAATCATTTACTAGATCAATTTTTTTTTCCTGGCCCTTCATAGATAAGACACATTTAAGTTATGTTTACTTTACTGAATTACAGGGGCGTAGCCATCTTTTCAGGAGTGTGGGGGACAGAAATGTCGTAATACCACTTTTTTTTTTTGGGACCGATATAATTTACCGCATTTCTTGCTTTTAATGCGGTAAGATATCAAATACACTGCTGAACAATAACATCTAATATCTTTAATATTTTTCTCCTATATTTTATGCTAAATTTATGATTGGTTTACTCCAAACACTTGTGCATTAAGTCTCCATAGATTTTATGCAAAGTAAAAAAATAAAATAATATTCTGATGTAAACCAGCTGTTCTCCATGTGTGAATATATAGTAAAGTGTGATTTATTCCTGTGATCAAAGCTGAATTTATCATCATTAATCCAGTCTTCAGTGTCACATGATCCTTCACTAATCACTCTCACATGAGGATCTGATCATCAACACACATTTATGATTATTACCAGTTGTGCTGCTCATGGGGCGGCTTAATATTTGTGGAAACCATCTAAAAATTTGTGGTAGAATTTAAAAAAGAGAGAAATTAATACTTTTATTGATCAGACATGCATTCAATTGATCACAAGTGATATTATAAAAGATAATAATTTTTTTAATAAATGCAAATAAAAGCTGTCCATTGAACTTTCTATTCATCAAAGAATCCTGAAAAATAAAATGTATCATGGTTTCCACAACATTTTTAAGCAGCACAACTGCTTTCAACACAGATAATAATCATAAATGTTTCTTGATTATAAAATCCTCATATGAGAATGATTAGTGAAGGATCATGTGACACTGAAGACTGGAGTTATGATGATAAATTCAGCTTTGATTAAATTACTATATATTCACATAGGAAAAAAAAGCTGTTTTAATTTGTAATAATATTTCACAATATTACTGTTTAAATATTTTTGATTAAATAAATGCAGCCTTGGTGAGCAGAAGATACTAAACAGTAAAAAAGCTGTATTACTTCTACGAATCCGCTTTTGGACTTTCTATGAGAGCGCCCTCCTCATATTTAAATGCGAATAAAATGGCATAGATTATTTTTTGTCTCTGAATTTAAATCTTGATGTAGGCTAATCACATTGGTTTCTATGTAAATACACTTGCTTCAAGAAGCGCGCTATCAACCGAGATTAAAGAAAGCTGTTTTTAGCGTCCCTGTTAACTTGCCCGCCGCCGCGCAGTGAACGCCGGTTCGAATCCCGCTCGGAGCGGGTCGACTAGGATCGGTGAGACCCAGTAAAAGTGCGGGGGACGAAAATACATTTTATTAAAAGTGAGGGGGACACGTCCCCCCCGTCCCCTGCGTAATCTACGCCCATGCTTAATTAAATTAAGTTGTGTGGAAATTAGATATGTTTGTGTTCAATCAGCCTAATATATTTAAAACTGAAGTTTACTTCGTTCAATTGTGTTACAACTACATTAAAATTTGTGTTGACATCACTAACTGGGCAGTGGGTCTGTAGTTCCCAGCATGCTTCGCACGGGACTGCGCTAGGAGAGAAAATATATGGATTACAGTGTTATTTGATGTGTTTTTCAGTAAAGTTAATGTTCAGTTATGTTGGACATTGAGGAGTTTCTGTAATTTTGTGGTTATGATTATGCAGAAGAGTGGCTAAGGTTTGGCCACTTATACACACATTCATTGGATGAATTCCTGCTCTCAGTTAAATATTTTTAGTTTGTCCAATGAGTTAATTTTGCATTTTATTTTTTTTAAAAATATGCTTTTTGTTATTTACATTTTTAAAAGGCAAATTAAATTGGCAACAGTGTTCACCTTACATAATAAACTATTATAAATTTAACATTAAGTAAATGGCACATATATTATGTAATAGTGACAAATTCAAATGTTTTGTATTTACTCAAAGAAACTGTTGTTTTTATAACTAAATAGTTTTTTGCAAAAAATGCTCAATATAGTTATATAGTTATACCACACCTTTTTAAGTAAATTCAACAAGTAATTAAAATACAATATCTAAATGAAGTGAGTTTTTGCTTAAAGGAAGTGTGTGTAAGATGGTGGCCAAAACTGGCACTGCAGTCACTTTTAAATGCCTGTAGAGCGGTGTCTCCCCCTCCCCCTGACTCGAGGTTGCCAGATTGGCTGCAGGATCAGCAGAACATTTGTAGATCTGCTTCTGTGTAACTAGAGCACATCTGGCAACCCGGAACACTACTGACTTCCTGATTGGTTGATAGGTGGAGGGCGGAGCTTCAGTGCAAAAACACAACATGACATCATCAACATCGGTTGAGCTGCAACAACAACTTTATAATGGCAATATCCTGGCCGGACTACTGTTGTCAGTGATAGAAGTATTTTAAATGAACATGATTTCTTAATGTCTAGAGACATATCAGGGCCATTTTATGATTCATTGAAATACATTTCTTACATACAGTTCCTTTAAATAGGCAAAATGATCTGCAGGCCTCGCAAAATTGCCTGCCTGATGTCCCTGGTGGGCGAATGTGTTTTCAAGTCAGACTACCAAAATCACCACCCTGCCCGACATTTTAAATTGTAAAATAATATATATATATATATATATATATATATATATATATATATATATATATATATATATATATATATATATATATATATATATATATATATTTATTTATTATTATTATTATTATTATTATTATTATTATTATTATTATTATCATCCGGGCTGGTTAAATTCTTTTCGGGCTACCAAAATCTCAGGCGTGCCTGCCTGAAGGGCTACCACGGATTTTGAAATTTTGCTAGCCCTGATCATATTTTTTCCGTCCCAATCAGAAGCAAGATTATTTTTCTCACCCCATTGGTAGATCATTTTGCCTGTTTAAAGCAAAAAACTCACCTCATTTTGATTTTATTTTTAAGAAAACAAGGGAAATATATCTCATGTCATTTTACTGATCTAGTAAATGCATCTTGATTTAAGAATTGTTAGATATTTAGACTAGAAACAAGACAAAAATACTGAGTAAGAAGAGCATTTTTCTGCAGTGTGTCAACTCCCTATGTGTTGAAGTGGCACTCTTCTAAATAAGAGTTATTTTATTATCACTGAGATACTGTTGTAGAATTTGTTAATATTTTAATTAGATTTTTAGTAGATTTACTGTATCTCTGCAATGCTTTGGCATAATGGCCCTCATTTACCAACATTTGCGTAGAAACGGCGTATATGTTGGCGTAAGATAATGCTTACACTCCTCTCTCCGCCTGATTTATGAAGCTGTGCGCACCTCTGCAATCCAGGCGTACGCAATACCTGCCCTTGATAAATGCGGCGGCTGAAAACGATCGTCATTAGAATAACACGCCCCTATATATTCAAGTCTCCGCCTCCCCCACGCCCTCATTTTGCACCATGGACACACGGAAGACGGCAAAGAAGCGAAACTTCTCCGACGTGGAGATCAAGACCATCACCAGGTGGAAAAAAACGCATTTAATTTCATATCACGGCACATGTATCGGGGTGTACGATAGTGATTATGATGTGATGTGGAGGACCATTCATTCACATTAATAATTACATGACAATTTGTAAGATTCTTCTTCTTCTTCTTCTTCTTCTTCTTCTTCTTCTTCTTCTTCTTCTTCTTATTATTATTATTATTATTAATGATGCTTATTCTTATTTAGAAGAAGAATATCGTTATTATTTATTTTATTATTATTTAAAAGAAGAAGAATGTCATTTTTATTATTTTGTCAGTCTGAATTATGTTCAGTCCCGGTGCGTGCGCAGCGGTCAGGCCTAACCCTGAGCGGTCAGGTAAAGCGCACCGGCTCGACTGGAGGAATACAGGCCTACAAATCAAACGCTTTGGTAAAGTCACACAAATTAAACATTGAAGTCAATGTTGCAAAAAAATAAACACTGAAGTTTATAATTACTATGTTGCTGTTTTTGTTGTTTTCAGTGGGTCATAATATAGCATATCTCTGTCAGTGTGTTTTGTGGTGTTAGGAATTGTTTTCTGCGTATTTCCGCACTAACTCAAACGTGCGTACACCGCCTCCTGAGCTGGCGTAGGATTAGAGCGTGCCGTACGCCAACGTCCATATTGAGAAATCTCAGTCACCGTGGGTTTGGGTGTACGCTGGAAATTTGGTGTACGCACTTTTGATAAATGAGGGCCATTGACACCTCACTCTGACCACACCACATCAATCTGGTCACAAGTGAAAATTACTATTGACTGTATTTATGTTTTTTCAGCCACTTTGGCGATGTATTTAATGCTAATTTCTGCAGTTGGTCTGATACTCTCAACCATAACGGCATGACTAACCTGTGCAGGACTTTGTGCTTGGCCCCTTAATTGTTGCTTGCAGCTATAATTATTATTATTTTACATATGCCTGCAGTTTTTATTTATTTTTAGTGTTTTTTTGGTAACATTTTATAATAAGTAATGCATTATCCAACATTACTGTAACTAACAATGAGCAATACATTTTCTATAGTATGCAAGGCACTGATGTTACAGCCAGTGTGGCACCAACTGCACCAACAAGAAACAAGACAGTTTACAAAAGACACCTGAAAATTGTGGGCTCACTGTGACCTAATGATCCAAAGTTATTAAAACGCTGTGCTGTGGAGACACATGCCATGCGTCCGGTGCAGAAACACTGCGAATCATCTTGTGCTCTCTTTTTAGAAAGAAAGCAGGGAGCACAAAAACACTGCTTTATTTTAACACAGAAAACAGCGGCGTTTGCATCATATCTCAAAAGTGGCAAGAACTCTCTCTAAAAATAAAAAGATCCATTTAAGCTGCAGTCGCAGCAAGTGTCATTTTCACTGTGGTGTATGTAAGAGCAGTCTTACAATTTAAAAGGCCTATATATTGCATTCGAAGGAAGGTCAGAAAAAGTCAGTAAAAACACAAACGTTCACAGCATTCACAAACAGATTGAATGTCCACTTGAAACCAAGCAGACAACATCACACCAGGAGATCTGAAGAGGAACCTGCAAATTGAGCTGTAGATTGATGGAAGTGAAGCCTCGTTCTGTAACACACGCCGCCCAGAAGAGCATCTGAACGATGAAGCCTTTTAGTCAAATCAGATTTAGGAGCAATTATGTCCATGACGAGCCGCTTTCATCCACGTCCCAGGAGACAGCAATGGATACAGACAACACATGTCTGGCAACTTGACTGTAATGGGACAGCTATTTAAGACATATTGCATCATTTCCCCACTGGATCCCAATGTAATCTCATACAAATGGACGGAGGAGGTTGTCCAGATAAACACTGATGTCTAGAGAAGCGAGCGAAATGTAGTAAATCAGCTTCAAATAAAGAGTGTTTCAAATACTTTGTTACACCAGTAGGCAGCGGCAAATTACTGTATTTGTCACCTGAATCATTAATGAATCAAAATATTAATCAACGTTGCTGATTCAGTTCAAGCTTTACAGTGGTAATAGGAAATTAATGCAACAAAGATTGTTTGGGCTGTACAGCAGCTCTAGTCCAGTTTAAAGGGTTAGTTCACCCAAAAATGAAATGTCTGTCATTAACTCCTCCCCCTAATGTCGCTCCACACCCGTAAGACCTCCGTTCATCTTCACACACAGTTTAAGATATTTTATATTTAGTCCGAGAGCGTATGCAAGTGTATGCACACTATACTGTCCATGTCCAGAAAGGGAATAAAAACATCATCACAGTAGTCCATATGAGACATCAGTGGGTTAATTAGAGTCTCTTGAAGCATCCAAAATACATTTGGGTCCAAAAATAACAAAAACTACGACTTTATTCAGCATTGGCTTCTCTTCCGCGTTTGTGTTCAATCCTCAAATAAAGATTCAAACGGTTATGAATCAGCGAATTGATTCATGATTCGGATCGCGCGTCAAACTGCTGAAATCATGTGACTTTGGCGATCCGAATCATCGATCGATTCGCTGATTCATAACCGTTTGAATCCTTATTTGAGGATTGAACACAAACCCAGAAGAGAAGCCGATGCTGAATAAAGTCGTAGTTTTTGTTATTTTTGGACCCAAATGTATTTTGGATGCTTCAAGAGACTCTAATTAACCCACTGATGTCTCATATGGACTACTGTGATGATGTTTTTATTCCCTTTCTGGACATGGACAGTATAGTGTGCATACACTTGCATACGCTCTCGGACTAAATATAAAATATCTTAAACTGTGTGTGAAGATGAACGGAGGTCTTACGGGTGTGGAGCGACATTAGGGGGAGGAGTTAATGACAGACATTTCATTTTTGGGTGAACTAACCTTTTAAGTAAGCTTTTGATTGATACTTTTCCATTGTAAATGTCATTAGTCATTAACTTAAGGTCCGCTATTAGCGTAGATGCTGTTCTTCTAATCTCAGGTCTTATAGGAAGTGCTCCCGGTTCTAGCTGACCTAGTTAATGCAGCCTAACAATTATTAACTGATTTGTGTAATGTTCTGTGTGTATGCAGTAATTATTAATAAATGGGTTAGTTCACCATTAGTAATACATTAACTCATGATTATCTGTGCATTAGTTAAGCATGAATTAATGCATATTAGTGCACCTGTATTGTAAAGTGTTACCATTTTTTCTTTCTTTGTGTACAGTATTGCATTGAGACGGACGGTATTGCATTTATCATAGCAATTAGTAAAATACTAAACTTTCTATGGTCCAATTAATTCTCCAGGAATAAAATCACGTTCTGATGAAGAATAGCGTTATAAATTACGAGTGCTTGTTGAGCGGATCGCTGCTATTTTGCTGCGCTGGATGTGCATGCTTTGCATTGCTGCAGATTATAAGGAGCAAGATCTGATCGTGTGAGCGAGACACAGAGAGCCTGTTAGTGTGTTTACCGAGCACTTCATTGCTCGTAATTGCAGGATCTGATTGGACCAGGCTAATAGCAAAGCAAATGCCAAGGCCCAGCGTTAAGCATTGAAAAGGGCTTAATATTCAGCTGGAAATTACATGGACACATTCAAGGTTGTTGGTTTTCACAGTGTCTTTCTCTGTGTGAAAGACGATTCTCTAAAGATTCTACAGAAGAGGAAAAAGATTGATAAACCTCAAGGCGTTTCATTGTGAACGGTGCAAACTCACCCACACACTAGTGCGTTTTGACATTGTGCCACAGAGAGCGTGGAGCGGTGCTATAGCATGCTCTGCGGTGAATGTTTTACATCAACTTCAGTGTTACATGACGTGCAAGAGATTTCACACACAGAAGAAAAGCCTTCACACCTCTGTTAAAGCATCTGCTTTTTGTGATGTAAAAACGGAAAGAAATATAAACCATATCAGAATAATTTCATGTTTAATGTGAAAATGAAAACCTATGCCAGGGGTTTTCAAAATGGGTCCCCAGAAAACTTCTGAGAATTAAAAGACAAAGCAAAAATGGAGTCTACCGAACCAATGTAATGGTTTCATTTCTAATTGTTCATCTCCTTGTTTGCCATATACATACTTTCAAGATTTGTTGATGTTTCTAGTGAGTTTTTCTCACTATAGTCCCCTTTATCTTGCTCGCTGGGGTTCTTAACACGGTGTGTAAGCTGATTACATAGACCTACATTTTGAAAGTTGCTTAAAGGTGCACTATGGAGCTTTCCGTCCACTGGAGGGCGCCTATTCAAAACAAAGGCGTAGTTTGATGACGCAAAGTGTGAGCGCAGCATCTTGGGACATGTGGTCTTCACCTCACAGCCGGAGGAAAATAGGACTCGGGCAGAAATCACGTTCATGCATGCGGTTATTAACCTTACTGTAGTCTAAAGCAGAGCAGGACCGAGTGTTATGGACCTGAGCAAAGCTGCTGGAGCGATTGTTAAACAAATACCCGCCCCGCGAATACCGGGACTTTTATTATGACGGGACGGGACACAGTCGCCGGGCGCCTGCACAGATCCTCTCTTCCGGTTATGATTTTGAGGTAATGTAGCTCTGTTTATCATATTAGATACATTTAAGTGTGGTTAAAATTATCTTGTGACTTTACTCCGTGCGTTCACTTGTTCACACTGCTAAGAGAGTAAAGCGAAGCCGAAACCGAGGCTAACGCAGATATGACGCGATTGACAGGCGACTCTCTCAAACGCTATGCTGAAATGTCCCGGTCCTCATTTAAAATAGCAATTTTCTCACAATTTACAAATAGTTGGAAACATTTGGGATATTGTAGCTACTCAACTGAACAAAATATATAACACGGACCTAGTGGTTTTTGGATATTTTACTGCAAAAATACTACATAGTTCACCTTTAAAGGGTTAGTTTACCCAAAAATGAAAATTATTTCATTAATTACTCTCCCTCATGTCGTTGGACACCTGTAACACCTTCGTTCATATTCAGAACACAAATGAAGATATTTTTGTTGAAAGCTGAGAAAGGCTTCAGAAAGGCCTCCATTGGCATTCAGTATATTCCCACTCACAAGACCCATAAAGGCACTAAAGACTTCGTTACAAAGTCCTTCTCACTACAGTGGCTGTACAATAATTTTACAATGCAACGGAAATACTTATTGTGCGCACAAAAATCAAATAACGATATAATCCACCAAATTATTGACGTGACGCAGCTCCGCTGTTCGAATCATAGAGAATACATGACCCGGAAGAGGAGGAGCGCCGCTATCGCGTGAGTTCACGTCCAAGACCTACACGGAAGACAATCTTGGCAGATAAAGTCATTATTTAGATTTTTTTTTTTTTTGCGCACAAAAACTGTTCTCGCCGCTTGGTACAATGATTGCACAGCCACTGTAGTGAGATGGACTTTGTAACGAAGTCTTTAGTGCCTTTATGGGTCTTGTGAGTGGGTCAGTGGGAATGGACTGAATGCCAATGGAGGCCTATCTGAAGCCTTTCTCAGCTTTCAACAAAAATATCTTCATTTGTGTTCTGAATATGAACGAAGGTGTTACAGGTGTCCAACGACATGAGGGAGAGTAATTAATGAAATAATTTTCATTTTTGGGTGAACTAACCCTTTAAAGCTGCAGTCCGTAACTTTTTGCACTCTAGTGGTTAATAAATAGAACTTCATGCGTCTTGCAGAAGAACATTTTAGCCGGAGCTACTTCTCTCTGTTTATGTCTATGGCAGATCACGCAGGGACTGTGCTCCTCCGCAGCGGAACCTACCAGTCTAGCCTGAAATAGTCCCAATAAAAACACTTATTATAAGTGTACCATAATGATCCAAGATAAGACAAAAACATGGTTTGGAAAATGGATTCATGTTCTACATTTTCATTATATAATAAATCTTGAACACAAGCTACGGACAGCAGCTTTAAACAAGTACATTTTCATTGAAAATATTTTTCTTCAGGTTAATACATACAACATTAAGTATAGCCAATTTAAGTTTGAAAACAATATGTAGTATTTATGTCACACTTACTATTTATCCAACAGTTAAAAAAATTATATATACATACAAATATATACAGATGTATTTTAGGAACAGGTTCCCCCATAAAGGTTCCTCATATTTGGGGGTCCTTGGCATCATGAAGTTTGAAAACCCCTGACCTATGCAATGCCACTGAAGAAAAGATGAATATTTGGGTATTGCAAAATCTGTAAACAAGACACCCCCTCGCAATATAACAGATCTGGAATGTTTTTGTGATGGAAGAACAGAAAAATATTCCCAAGTCAAGCTGATAAACGCCTGTCCAAAAAGACAGAGTGCTGTAATAAACTCAAAGGGTGATTCGACGATTAGTTCAAGGGGGGTGAACACTTATGCAATTAACTCTTTCCCCGCTGGCTTTCTGTGTTTTTACTGTTAAAAAGTAGTTACTGTTACACATCTACTGAAATAGTACATAATCTCCTGATCAAAACACAAGCGAAGAAGAAACAAGTGATCTCACATGTAATCATATGCATAGGTAAAATAACACAAACATTAAACAGCATATAAATCAAAACTCCCTAATGTTACTGAATGAAATGTGGACCCAGGATGAGCTACAGAAATGTGAAGCTTTGGGGTGTTGATTGACTCCATCGACTCCATCTGTGTTTGATCATCGCTTAAAATCCCATCCAGGCATAGTCTTTGGTTTTCTTACATTTTGCTCAAAATGTTGCCTTTTATAAAACTTCACCCCATTCAAGTGTTGATAAAAAGGAATGCATGAAAATAGAATACAACAGGTAGTTTTGTTTGAAAGCAGAGTGTTATTTCTAATGGTAAATTGCATATTCTGATATTCATACAACATAATATTCAAAAATTGTGCAAAAACGATCAAATGTTAGCGATGACTAGAAACTTTTTTCAAAAACGCTGGTGGGGATTTTTTATTTAAAAAAAAAATTTCTCTCAGAAATGTCCCTTTGGTTTTCAGTGGCATTGCATTAGTTGTATTTTTTTACATTAAAGGCACAGTATGTAATATTTTTGGATATATTTTTTCAAAAGCCACTAGAACAGTGACGGCATTTGCAAACTCGTTCTTAAGCCGATTATGCCTAATAATCTGACAATGATCATGGTCATGTAAACGCGGAAACCCGTTTTCTTTTATCGGAGTAAGGTCATAAATGGCGTAAGTATAAACCGGTCGACACAGGTCGTTTTTTGCCTCTTTTCGCGCTGCATGTAAACGCATTAACCTGCTTTCTGTCGGCTTATTGAAGTGCGCATGTGTGATAGGTGACAAAAACACAAACTTACAGCAGATTTAAACGCGTCCAGACAGAGTGAGCGAGTGTTTTGCATGAAATAAGGACATATATCACGAGCGCAGACTCTTTAAGACCCAGAGCGTTGTAGAGATGTGTTCTCATCTCAGTCAGCAGAAGTAGAAGAGGTTCAGTCTAAACGCTGCAGAACTGATGAGGGATAATATGAGCCGTAAATCTCACGCTGACACGCTTTATTAACATCACAACCGACGTAACATTTGGGATACTCCGAGTCAGATACGGACATTATTATTATTGGTGTCACTACAAGGAAATAACCGGTTTATTAATAAAGTCATGTGAACGCGCTTTACTTGCGTTGACAGTTTACTGGTGTGCATGTAAACGGGGAAAACTGATTATTTCATTAAGCTAATATTTGTGAGTTATCAGCTTACTGGTGTGCATGGGAATGTGCTCATCGTTATATATTTTGTTGACGTGTGTACTTACATTATCCCAAATGTTTCTAAGAATGCTTAAATCCATTGAAATAAGCCACATTATAGCTCGGCTCCGCCCTCCTACATACTTACACTCCATTTTAATTTTCCTTCAGTACGTTGTCTGGGAACAGAGGGAGTGTCTGAGAACGATGACGCCGATGTCATGCACTAGTTCGAGTTTTAGTTCAGTAATGGCGGCGTAGAAAGATGTGAGCGAAGCCACTCCGTCCGTTGTGGCACCGCTGCCGAATATCCAGAAGTTAAAGCCGGAGCAAGAGCAATCTTTGCTGAGTTTTGTTGGTGGCCATGATGTTTCATGATGTTTCCAGCTCGCTCTGTTAGTGGTGAAGCAGTTGGGTAAGATGAACACTAGCGATACATTATGACCAAATGTTAGCTAGTGGTTATGGCAGATCCATTAAAGGGGTGATGAATTGAGGAATCAACTTTCCCTTGAGCTTTTGATAAAAGGTAATGGTAATATAAGATTACCCTGTAAATTTCATAACTAAAAACTTCCTTGTTAGTCAAAGAAAAGCTTTTATAGACACCAGGCCCAGCAAACGGTCCGCCTCTACTGAATAATGAGCATGTGTAGTTCAGTAGCCCCGCCCACAGACTCATGGAGGGCTCGTGCTAGCAGCTGGTCAACAACAATACAGGAAGAGGAAGAGATTAAGATTAAGGAACTGAGGAAGATTAAGACACTGCGCTATTCCTGGTTGTGGAAGATCACAGTCGCTGCATAAGCTTCCTTCGGATCCTAATATTAGAAATGTGTGGTTGAACTTTATTTTTAATGAAGTTCCAGCTGATGTGGGGAAGACATGTTCACTTCAGTTCACCGCGGGATCGTCTGTAAACTAATCTCCAGTCGATGCTGGATTTGGATCCGACAGGAATGGTGCAACACACTTATGTGAGTAAAACGTGTTTTATATGTAATAGTACTGCAGTGTTATAGATCGTTTTGCTTATGTGTACATGTCTAACAGAACATTAAACATTTATATGACATAGAACATTTATTATTATTATTAGAACATACCTTAAGTGAGCTGGACTCAGACACGTATGGGCCAGGGCTCGCAACGCCCGGCAGGCCGATGAATCTTATTATATTCTGTAAGACTGAAAAAACTAGTACATGCCAAAATGTCTGAATGAAGAACAAGGACTCTCTGAGAAAATAAAGGAAATTAACATCTGAACTGTCCCTCACACACCACTGGAGACGCAAGTCTCACCTCACTATCAGCTAATCTACATCTTTCCCTATTGACCCCCCTCTCCCCCAATTCATTCCCTCTCTCATGCTGAGATCACTGAAAATACACACAGAATCTCTATATTACAATGTCAAACCACACGATACAGTCTTATATGTGTTTGATATCGTTTGAAATGTCTCAGTGCGACTGGTACAACGATCTCATCCCTACAGAAGTTAACCAAAAGATAATCAATGTTTTAAGAGTTTAGAGATATCTTGTCTTAGTTTGGTGGGTGTGGCTTTCAGCCATTAAGCCTTTACATCAATACAAGTCTTGATCAATGCAAATTCCCATTGTGAACTCGTGTTTACACTTCAAAGAGTTTGTGCATTTGTTTCTGGGTATTTAAGGGAATGTTGCAAAGAGCTCAGGGCTCGACACTTTAAACCGGTCAGCCCGTAATGCTGGACGTCTCAAGATAGCCAGCATTATGTAATTTTCAGAAGTCAGGTATATATTTCATTCTTTACTTCAGAGTATTTGATGTTATATATGGATTACTTTTGAATTGACTATGTAATTGGCTTTACACATTTACATGACTGTTAATAAATTGTTACACTTTGATTGATTCTGACTTGCTCTGGAATTATTCAGGTTGGGTATAATTTCAACAAAGGGTTAAACAGAATACTTAAATGTGTAGTTAAACTATTAAATATAATGACCAAATAACCAATTGGCATTCTAAATTATGATTAAATGGAGTCAGATAAAGAGAAATTTGAATAAAATCCCCTTTGCCCCGCTGAAAAGACCGAACGCACAGCGACCTTCAACCGCCGATCGTTAGCCTTCATTGGGACGATTTGGTCGGCCTTACAATTACGTTCTTGTTCTGCTATTCTCTCTCTCTCTCTCTCTCTCTCTCTCTCTCTCTCTCTCTCTCTCTCTCTCTCTCTCTCTCTCTCTCTCTCTCTCTCTCTCTCTCTCTCTTTCTCTCTTGTTGACATATGAAGGGCGGGGCGTGAGGTTCGCGCTTATATCGTCCGATCTTGCGGGCTATGTGTAATATTAAAATAATAATCCAGTCAATCGGCTGGCTTGATCGCAGTAATCAATCGCGTGTCGATGAGAAATAAAACATTGTGTTTGTTTGATAGTGACGTTTACGAGCCCTACGATCGAGAAAATCATTCTGGTTGTCGGTTCTCCCTCATTCTCTCCTCTCTCATGTGAACTAACCAACCTGGTCTCATTGGCAAAACGTAGCTGTGGCAACGTTTTTGCAAACCACAAAATACGTACCAATAGGTACATATCACGAAAGTTTCAAAGTGAAATGAACACTAGAGGCAGTAAAACAGCATTTTTTATCGGTTTCTTTTTTTTTTTACCATAGTCCATGATTTGTAAACGAATACATTTTGGAGTTTGCGTCACTTAACCAGCTCCATATGTTCAGATTTTCTGACCTATTAAGCTCGATAGCTCAGCTGTTACAGATTTGAACTTGCCATGCTGAAAGCTCGGGAACGAATCCCGTGAAAAACAGGGCACGATAAAAGAGCTCAAAGACGAGTTCAAAACACAAGCTAAAATGGCATGGATATAATCATATTTTTGTCACATTTGCTTTAGTTAACACTATCGGGTAGGTTTAGGGTTTAGTGTGGGTGTACGTTAAAAACCAACGTAACCAGATTCACGCACATCTGTTCCGGAAAAAGACTAAGCTTTTAGCGCCACCCAGTGGACATTTCACTTTGAAACTGTCGCGATATGTACCTATTGGTACGTATTTTGAGGTTTGCAAAAACGTTGCCACAGCTACGTTTTTCCAATGAGACCAGGCTGGAACTAACAGGGG
This sequence comes from Pseudorasbora parva, assembly GCF_024679245.1. Classification (NCBI taxonomy): domain Eukaryota; kingdom Metazoa; phylum Chordata; class Actinopteri; order Cypriniformes; family Gobionidae; genus Pseudorasbora; species Pseudorasbora parva. The sequence continues at coordinate 1,950,823 of NC_090174.1, forward strand.
AGCTGAGCTCATTAAATATGCAAATCTTATCCAACCCTAGCCGTGGGCATTTACTTCCAAGTCTCCAGTGACACGCCCATCAGAACCAGTGTAGAAAATAGACTATTACTTATTAGTTATGATGTTTTTGAATGTAAAAACCACACAAACGTCATTAGTTGACCTCAGACAACAGTATACATTTTTTTAAAAAGCCAGTTCATGACACCTTTAAACTTAAACAGAGTACCCGCCTTCGAGGAAGTCAATCAATGGAGAGTGGCCAGAATGAGTTTGGTAGGACCAGGCTTTAATATCTGATGTGTTTTATTAGACACTGTTTGGATCATTGATGGACAGAAACGAATGATTGTGCATATGCCTAATGCATATTAGTGCACCCGTATTGTAAAGTGTTACCGTTTCATAAATATTCTCTAAAAATGCTCTTCCGACATGCCAGCTTTATTTTTTAGATAGGAAAAAACACAGTAGATCCGGTGACATTATCCTGGTGGTTTTCTCTGGTTCTGAATGCATTTTTCTTTGGATTATATGTGAGTCGAACTGCTACGCTCTTATAAACTTACCTTTCAGAATCTCATTCATTACGACCGATAAACATTGTGCATGTGAACATACATACTGTTATATATCCTAAAAGAATACTAGTTCTTGATTTTTAATAGCCAGTAACCTTTACTTCATGTCTCAGACCACACTTGACAGATTGTATCATTACAGACTTTGGGTTCATTTGCACACTCTCTGTTTAAGCACCCGATTCACTAAAGGAATTATGCAAATCAGGTAATTATGCAATTTTGCTAAGCACAAATCCCCATCATGCCAGAGCCGCTCATAGTTTGTGGAGATGCATCAGACTCGCACCGGGACTCAACAGCATCACTCCCTATGAATACACTTATTTATATCACTATATAAGCAGTTTACAGCCTGTTTATTATGCACGATTAGATCCATCTTTCTTTCTCTCGTTTTCCCCAGCTGTCTGTGACCCATCGGGGCAGTCCTGTAACCTGTTATTGGGCAAACACTGCTTTGAAAGAGATACTTTCTAGTGTTTCCAGAATGATTTAATGTATATTTATGGTTGTACAGGAATAAGCAGCTGTTCATTTAACCATGTAAAGCCTGACATAGTCTGAAAAATATATATTTTTGAAACTTTAGACTAATTGGGCACTATTTTACCAATCTGAGATCATGGATTGGTATTGAGATCATGGAGCTCTTAGTTCTTTGGACTCAAAAGCCCGAATCCACTTTTGCCACGTTTGGCATGTCCCTTACCATTTGGCATGTCCCTTACCGTTTGACACTTCCCTTACCGTTAAGCATGTCCTTTACTGTTTGACACGCCCCTTACAGTTTGACATGTCCCTTATCATTTGGCACGTCCCTTACCGTTTGACACGTCCCTTACCGTTTGACATGTCTCTTAACGTTTAGCATGTCCCTTACCATTTGACATGTCCCTTACCGTTTGGCATGTCCCTTACCGTTTGGCATGTCCCTTACCGTTTGGCACGTCCCTTACCGTTTGGCATGTCCTTTACCGTTTGCCATGTCCTTTACCGTTTGGCATGTTCCTTACCGTTTGGCATGTTCCTTACCGTTTGGCATGTCCTTTACCGTTTGGCACGCCCCTTACCGTTTGGCATGTCCCTTACCGTTTGGCACGCCCCTTACCGTTTGGCATGTCCCTTACTGTTTGGCACGTCCCTTACCGTTTGGCATGTCCTTTACCGTTTGGCATGTCCTTTACCGTTCGGCACGCCCCTTACCGTTTGGCACGTCCCTTACCGTTTGGCACGTCCCTTACCGTTTGGCACGTCCCTTACCGTTTGGCACGTCCCTTACCGTTTGGCACGTCCCTTACCGTTTGGCCCGCCCCTTACCGTTTGGCACGTCCCTTACCATTTGGCACGTCCCTTACCGTTTAGCACGTCCCTTACCGTTTGGCACGTCCCTTATCGTTTGGCATGTCCCTTACCGTTTGACATATCCCTTACCGTTTGGCACGTCCCTTACCATTTGGCATGTCCCTTACCGTTTGGCACGTCCCTTACCGTTTTGCATGTCCTTTACCGTTTGACACATCTTTTACTGTTTTGCACGTCCTTTAGCGTTTGACACATCTTTTACTGTTTGGCACGTCCTTTACCGGTTGACATGTCTCTTACTGTTTGGCACGTCCCTTACCGTTTGGCACGCTCATTATCGTTTGGCACGCTCAGTACCGTTTGGCACGTCCCTTACCGTTTGGCACGTTCATTACCGTTTGCCACGCCCCTTACCGTTTGGCACGTCCCTTACCGTTTGGCACGCTCATTATCGTTTGGCACGCTCATTACCGTTTGGCACGTCCCTTACCGTTTGGCACGCTCATTACCGTTTGCCACGCCCCTTACCGTTTGGCACGTCCCTTACCGTTTGGCACGTCCCTTACCGGATGGCACATCCATTACTGTTTGGCACGTCCCTTACCGTTTGGCACGCTCATTATCGTTTGGCACGCTCATTACCGTTTGGCACGTCTCTTACCATTTGGCACGCCCATTTCTGTTTGGCACTGCCCTTACCATTTGGCACGCTCATTACTCCAAGCTGCAGTTACCCATACTTGTGTGACTGCGCATCTCTGTGTGTGTATAATCAGAGTGTACATGTGTTATGCACCAACTATAGGCTCATATTACTAAACACCCTTTAAATAACACAGAAATACTGCACTATTGACTTCAGAGCAGGTTTGTGTTGGTCATTGGTCAGTGGTTTTCAGTTCCTCACAATAGCAACGCTGCAACAATGCTCCTGAACACTCCTGGTTTTGACCAGACACCCATGCTTGAACAGATGCGGCAGTGCATTTGATATTTAAACAGTGAGGAGCTGGACTTGAGACATGAGAACTGTGTCGAGCTGGCATCAGGTGTATGATAGGGCCTAATATGTCTTTGTTAAGCACCGTATTTGATAAATCCGGATTTTATGGCTCATTATATAGTGATAATGCTCTCAATTTTATTCATAGGCTCAAATTAAGTAATTTGCTGCAGATGCTGATATTCATATGACCAAAATGCAATGATATTCTGATGCTTATAATGTAAATAAATGTCTTTATAACAGTATAGCAGATACTTGCACACCATGCATATCAAGCTGCCAGTAATATGTCTTAGTAAGATTATACTTAAATTCTTAGTTTTATGATCAAAGCTCAAATTTTAAAACATGTAATGCAATTAGGATTGAGAGATCTCGAATAAACCATCCTCAAAAGTCTGATGATCATATTTGTTACTCCTTTGAAGTTAATCAAGTAAAGCTGCTTTAGTCCATTTGACATATTACTAACAGTTTCAAAGTTATTCTTACGTGACTTGATAAAAATCAGTAAAGATTTCATAGCTAAAAGATTTTTACGAACTAAAAATAAGAATAAACCATCAATCAGATGAAAGGACTGTAGTTTTTATGAGAAATGTGCGTATCAAATATGATATAGGGTTAAGAACAAAGAAGCTCAAATGAATGTGAACAGCCTGTTAACTCTTTAATTGAAGTCAAAGTCACCTTCAGGGCACTTGAAGAGTCAGCAGAAAGAAACGTAGACTTTGAAATTATAGGACATTAACATAGATGTAAAATATATGAAGGTAAGACAGATGAGGGACTGTGGCTGGCCTCGTGTTCCCATGAAAAGGTGTTTTATGAGTTTATTTATATTTCATAAGATCTGTGTGGGGCTGTGCTCAAAAAGTGTGAGAATCAGAATAGGAAAGATGCACACATAAAAGAGAGAATTTCTTTGTACTAAATTATGCACGACTACATTACAAAAACGCTAGTCCAATTAAAATCTAAAATGAAATATTATCCAAGGAAGGTGACAGGGTACAGGCGAAAGTACATCCACCTGAAGAACAACAAAAGGCCCGTTTGATACGAGAATAAAGGCTTTATGACAACGTGTCAGTCAAAGCGTTGTTTACATATTTATCCTTACGACAGCGATATTGGACAGCTGACGATGACAACATGCCAGAAAGCTTTGCTTCATTAAGGTCTTGATAAATCAAAGTAGTCCAATATGCTTTTCTTTTGCTACAACACCTTCCTCTAACGAACGACACACACCATCTGTTTCCCTACACCGGCAAGGGTGGCGTGTGTATGTGTTTTTTTTAAAATCACCATAGTAACGCACATTTTCAGCATTCAAAAGCAATGTAAAACAAGGCACTTCATAAACACACCAGATTACTACAAGACAAGCTCTAAGAGGACTCTTGCTTTCACATGATCACAGCGTCGTTTTCTTGTGATCTCGACACAACAAAGCTTGCTTTCTCATGAGCAAAAAACTACATCGCTCACCATTTCTCTGGCCGCAGAGCATTGAATTCCTCTTTCTCAGATGTATAATACAGCTGGATGTGAAATCATCCACAGTCTCTAAAGCCGGAAATAAAGTATTTCAGCTCGAGACCCTGATCAAAGCTCGTTATGTACACTATAGCCTTGTTAAAACTTCTTTTTGGGGGCTCATCAAGACTACATTTGATCAAGAATACAGTAAAAATAGCTAAATATAATTACAGTCTAAAACATCGGTTTTCTATGTCAATATACACCAATCAGGCATAACATTATAACCTAATATTGTGTCGGTCCCCCTTTTGCTGACCCTTCAAGGCATGGACTCCACTAGACCCCTGATGGTGTGCTGTGGTATCTGGTACCAAGATATTGGCAAAAGATCCTTTAAGTCCTGTAAGTTGCGAGGTGGGGCCTCCATGGATCGGACTTGTTTGTTCAGCTCACCCCACAGATGCTCGATTGGATTGAGATCTGGGGAATTTGGAGGTCGAGTCGACGCCTCAAACTGGTTGTTGTGCTCCTCAAACCATTCCTGAAGCATTTGTGCTTTGTGTCAGGAGCATTATCCTGCTGGAAGAGCCACAGCCACCAGAATACCGTTTCCATGAAAGGATGAACATGGTCTCAGCAATGCTTAGGTACGTGGTAGGGTGGCCATTTCCGTAAAACAAAAAAGGCATTTAGTGAGGCAGGAATAATTGCAGAGGACTCTGGTGTACTGTGGTGTACTTTGACACTATCATGATACAGGTCAGTGTTGTAGTTGAGACCAGCTCATTCGAGTCAGAGTCGAGACAGAGACCAGAGAAAATCCACAAACATTAGAACTTAATTTGATTACCTTTTTAGTTACGGAGGTCGTGCACAGAGTGGCAGTGCAAATTGCTGCCTTTTTAATGCAATGTGAATGTGCCAGGCGGCCGGCTTCTGGAAGACAATTTTGGGGGGAGATGCTCAGTTTTGAGACTGCCATCATATCTGTATTCATTGTATTATTTAATTAAACACGTCGTTTGTGTCGGTCTAGTTATGAAATACCTGACAGAGCGCTGTATTCATCTCTGTGTTACCCAGAACGTCTCTCGCGGAGATAGGCCTAATAATTCATTTTCACAGAACTGTAATGATTTTGATGTTTATAAGTATTCCAAATATCTATAGGTCTAAATATTATAAAAAGAGGGTTAATATAATCTAAGAAGTTTTAAACACGTGGATCTTGTTTAAAGTTACTAACGGTGACTAGCCTATGCTGGAGCAACAACCGGTCAATGAACGGCTGAACCCAACTTCACTAGATGAACCTAAATTCGGTGCTTTTATTTCCAACATGCTCTTAATCATTTATTCCGTTCATGTAAAGTTATGTTTTTTATGACATAGTGTATTAACGTCCATGACTCTGTGAGTTTGTCTCTATTTTTACCAACAAGTAGTTTACATATCTACACAGTAGCATCTCATAACATGGTCTTTGTGCAGTACCTGTTATGTTAGATAAAGTTTATTTAATGAAGGGATGTAAGTTATTTTACCTTTGAGCACCGTCGTGGACTCATCTCCCCTCAGACACAGTCCTTTAATGCCGGGCTTGTGCGCAATTCTCAAAAGGTCCAAAAGATTGCGGCATTATCTGTGAATCCGATATTACAAAACCGATACCTGATTACGGGAAAAAGTTCAAAAAGGTCGGTAAACCGATATATCGTTCGATCACTAGAGCAGTTGCGCACAAGAAAACCACCAATCTTTGGACGTGTCAGTCAAACATAAATTTGAAAAAATTATTAACATACAGTAATAATCACGAAATATTTCGAATGGCACTGGAGTGGACTCAAGAATGAGTCCAATTCCTAATATGTTCGAGTATGAGTCAATACCGAGTCCATGACAAGACCAAGACCATTAATATGGCCTCGAGACCGAGTCCAAGACCGAGTCCGACAGCACTGGATACCGTGATTCTGAAATAGTCTACTCTATTCATTGCCAGACAATTTGATCGACGATATACTTTGATTTAGACCTATGTGTAACAGAAGTGTTTGTTCACAGCATTTGTATTTATTCAAGACATTGTGATGTGTTTCAGAAACTGACCTCTGTCTTGCAAAGTGCACAGCGCCTGAAAAACATAACATTTCTGGACATCTGGAAATAACATAAACATGTAATATAAACAAATAATGAATGCGAAAAATAACGAAGAAGTACACCCTCTGAAGCAGCTCAGGCAGCTCAATTGTTAAGAACTGAAATGTATATTTATTTTTGGCATATATTATTTGTTTATTTCTGTATTTCAGTATGGCTGGTGATGCTTGACTCCATGATAGACTTCACAAAGCTCTGCAGCGGAGATTGTCTCTCCGTCTACTTGAGAGCGTTGTTAACTTTGTACCAGAAGAGTTCTTAATAAACACGAGTCCCAGTCACGCAGAACCTGTCTTCCCTGACATAGGCCTACCTGCGGCTTATCTGTTTTTTTTTCGTGGTGGCGTCTTTTCCTAGCGACACAGTGTGCTTTTTGATATACATTTGTGCTCTTTTGTCCATTCCGGATAAAATGAGGTCTGACGTTTCTGCATGATAACTTGGGGGCCTGGGGAGCCTTGGGGGGCAAAACTGCCATAAAACCCCATTGAACTGCTGCATGAGATGACGTAGCCAGCACGTTGTGGAGGCTTGTTTACATTTTTAACCAATGATAAATCAGATATTTATTTCACACCGCTTTCAGCTGAACATTTTTTGACCAGAGATCTTCTTCCATTGCTCCGTGGTCCAGTTCTGATGCTCACGTGCCACTGTTGGTGCTTTCGGCGGGGTCAGAGGTCACCTTGACTGGTCAGCGGCTATGCCGCCCCATACGCAACAAACTGAGCTGCTCTGTGTATTCTGACAGCTTTCTATCAGAACCAGCATTAACTTCTGGAGCAGTTTGAGCTCCAGTAGCTCGTCTGTTTGATCGGACCACACGGGCCAGCCTTCGCTCCCCACGTGCATCAATGAGCCTTGGCCGCCCATGACCCTGTGGCCGGTTCTCCACTGGTCCTTCCTTGGAGCACTTTTGATAGATACTGACCACTGCAGACCGGGAACAGCCCACAAGAGCTGCAGTTTTGGAGATGCTCTGACCCAGTCGTCTAGCCGTCACAATCTGGCCAAACTCGCTCAAATCCTTACGCTTGCCCATTTCTCCTGCTTCACACACATCAACTCTGAGGACAAAATGTTCACTTGCTGCCTAATATATCCCACCCACTAACAGGAGCCGTGAGGAAGAGATCATCAGTTGTTCCCTTCACCTGTCATTATGTTTTGGCTGATCGGTGTATTGTACATTCATGATCATAATCTACATTGAAAATCGTTGTGCTGCTTCATATTTTTGTTGATTCATTATTTTTAGGATTATTTGATATATACTTCAAAAGAACAGCATTTATTTGAAATATAAATCTGCTTAATTAAAGATTTTTTTTCTTTCCTTATGACTGCTTAGAAAGGACTTTTCCTTGCAGAAAACACAACATTCCTCACATCAAGATCACAAGAAAACAAGACAAAACTCATAGCAAAGCTTGGCTTCTTAGGGCTTCAGTGATCATCTGTCCTGCAGTAAGTTCTCCAGCATATTCCTGACTGTACCATCTTTCTTCAAAATCAATGCTCAGCCCCAAATTAAGGGATTACAGCCATGCAGACAGATATGATCCCTCCGGACCGCCCAACAGGCCACGAGGAACCACACCGATAACAGCGGATCTGAACACATGCCAGAAGCTGAGCTAAAGCTTGACATATGCCCTCATATTTTACTGGCCCTTCAGGAGCGACCAGCAGAAGACATTAATCAAGAGTCACGTGACAGAGTTCGGCGCCACTACCAGACGCCTGGCCCATTCATTCTCCCTCATTTCGCCTTTCTGCATTGGATATTGCATGCTCAGTGTCTTGGAGTTTTTCCTGCGCCTGAATCGCAGTGAGATACAGAAGGAGTATCCGTCTGATCAGCTCTGGCCTTTACCCTCCCATGAGGCTGTTGGTCTCCGTGACTCAAATTGAGATTAACGGAGATGCCTGTTGTTTGTTCGCGAGGCATGGACACATTTTAAAGCTAAACGCTAAGAGATGTTTGAAAGGCATGTCCTGCTTCTGTATCTCTGATGGTACAACAGTGTTGAAACATCCTTGGGGAGCAAACCCACTAAACAACACACACTGAGTAATTTTTGACTTGGAGCTTTAATTACAGTATAATACTTAAAGGGGGGCGGTGAAATGCTGTTTCATGCAGACTGAGCTTTTTACACTGTTAAAGACTTGGATTCCCATCCTAAACATAGACAAAGTTTCAAAAACTAATGTTGGACGTTTGATGGAGTATTTCGGTGTCAAAAATACTCCTTCCGGTTTCTCACAAGTGTCGGAGAGTTTTTTTCGAGTATGGGTCGGCTTGACGTTAATAGAGCGGAAGGTCCTTGTATGGGCCGTACGGGCTCTTCTCCCGGTAGGGTGCGCGCGCGTGACTAGAGCGAGAGAGGAAATGCACGCCCATACACTCTCTCAGCTGCAGATCCAGTCGCCCGTGAACACTTCTGTCGTTATAGTCCGCGCCGCGCTCCACTTTATTCCTATGGGTGACGTCAAGCGACTTCAACGCCTCAGCACAGCATTCTGGGAAGGCAGCGCTGCATTTGAACCGATTTGAACGCAGAAATGACGGGAAGCTTCACAACATACGCTTCACTGCTGTCAGGACTTCACCAAATCATACCAAAGAAGTGTGTTTTTGACGGAGCGGTCCCAGCGATAAAGGTTCGGTCCTGCTTTGGAAGCAGCCGGTGAGTTAAACTGCTTCAAATGTCTGTGCTGTCGGCTATCGTCGCGTGAGTAAACATCAGTAAACGACACGATCGCGTGCTTCGTCATTCAAATGCGCTAACGGACTCCATTGCTGTTCTCTGTATAACGTTACACTAGTCTGACGTGCAAAACCGTTCTGCTTGCTCCTGCTAAGGTTTAGACGCATACAATCAAACCGAATCATGTCCTCATAAACTGCGAGTAAACACACACAAATGTTGACAGGCCACTAAATACAGTCCATACCACAGAGACGGACGTCCTGCTGCTGCTGTTTCTCCTGTTCAATTTATTTCAGCCTCCGAATGATTCTGGATCATATATCTATTAGATGAGATCGATAGCAATGGGTTTCTCCACGCTTGAGGACGTCACCGCTTTGTGCGCACTCTGCATTCTTTAGCTCCGCCCACTCAATACGCCTCCAGCCGCTCGTTTTTTTTCCAGAAAGACTCGGTACAGCCTATATTTCTTTTATAAATATAATAAAACTAAAGACTTTTCGGAGATATGAAGGATGCAATACTACTCTAGAGAGACTCAAGACTGAATTGAGATTGACTGAAACTGAGTGTTTCACCCCCCTTTAACATAATTTAGACTGTTTTTGTTCCATAAGCCCAGTGAAATATGAAGTTGATTTGCCAAATTGTTCTCAAGGCATGCGAAAGAATTAGATGAAAGGGCATGCCAAAATGTCCATAAGGCTATATCCCCACAATGCTTAAGTGTATTCTGACCAAACTTGGTGCGTTCTATGACAACCATGACCTGATGGTACCTGCATAGTTTTGGCCAAGCACCACCTAGTGGTCAGGATATATGCATATGTAATTTTGGCTTATAACTTCTGAACAGTTTGGCCAAAAATCACGACACTAGTCTATTTGGATCAACATGCCTATTGTAATGACACTGGTCTTAGTAGACTCCTTGGGTCATGCCGAGAACTTAGATACCAATTTTGCCATAGTCGGGCAAACTTCCTCTCTGCCATTTTTATTTACTTCAAAAACCTACTTTTTTAAACTCTTCCTAGACCGTTGGCCCAATTTTCACCTAATTCGAGTCTGAGCCTCTTCGGACCATGCTGACTGGCATGCCTGTTGTTTGTTCGCGAGGCTTGGACACATTTTAAGGCTAAATGCTCAGAGATATTTGAAAGGCATGTCCTGTGTCTGTATCTTCTGATGGTACAACAGTGTTGAAATATCCCTGAAAAAAAAAAACAAAAACAAACTAAACAACAGCACTAATCCTTTTAGCTTCAGGAAGTGGAAGTCAACACTCAAATTACTCAAAGTTTAATTACAGTGCAATTCTGAATATAAGGTAGAATGTTTTTTAAAAGGACAGTAGGCACAGTAAGTAAAGTTGTTTCGCTAAATTCGAATAGCATGAGGAAAAAAGAACACACCAATATGGACATAACGGTATATCTCTACAACACTTTAGTGTATTCTGACTAGGGCTGCACGTTTTCAAGTTTTTCATTAACCGTTAACCGAGGCCCTTAGCGGATAATACTCGGTTAACCATAGTGTGCATCAGTGTTATTATTTTTAGTTTATTAAGTTGACGACCGCCATCTCCGTAGTGAATGCGCCTACTTAAGATATATTTCTTGTCTGTGAGGCGTACGCTGAGTTTCGTTAAATTAGGATGAGATGCGCTCCAGTTCACGAGCAATAAAGTGCAACGCCTCTCTAATGATGCCCGGGTGTTGGCTGTTGAGATGGGACTATAAGTCGCACTTTTTTCATAGTTTGGCTGGTCTTGCGACTTATAGTGAGGTGCGACTTATATATCAAATTTAATTCATACAAGAATAAACATATAGCCGTGAGAGAGGGCTCTATGCTGCTCCTGTAGCCTACCCTTGAAAAAGAAAATAACTAAAACAGAAAAAAAAGCTCTTGTGACCGAGCGTTCGTGCAGTGTTCGCCTAAAATACTTTGTCATAAGAAAAACAATAAACGACAGCCGTCTGACCATTCCTTCCTTTATTCTCCATCACACATGTAAATCACCAACCTGAAAAAACCCAAAACCCGCGACACTCCAGTACCAAACAAGTGCGCATGCTCCAACCTATCTACGGCAAGCCCTGTGGGGAAAAATACATTGCACACATACATAACAAGCGCCAGTGCGTACCAAATGAATACATTATGCGAGATCAAATAAAGTCTGTTACACTCCTAACTGAAATATTAACTTAAAGACAACAACTTAGAAAGACTGAACACAAACAAAATGCCCCCATAAAGAAAATCCAATTATTTATAGTCCAGTGCGACTTATGTTATTTTACTCTTCATGACGCATTTTTTGACTGATGCGACTTATACTCCGGAGCGACTTACAGCCTGAAAAATACGGTAAGCACTGCATTGCAATACTTGCAGTTTGCCCCGTCACTCTCAATTTTAAAGTGCTCCCACACTGTACTTTTCTTTGCCCGCTTCATGTTAGAAAACTGGTCATGACTTCTTGTGGATATTACAAATGTCTGGGAGCGCTCTGGCGGTCTCTAGTGGTGCAAAAATATATTCCAACTAAATTCAAAGCACGCCATTGACGCGTGTAGAAAAATGTTTTAGCCGGTTACGCAATTTTTAACGGTTAATCGGTTAACCATGGACACCCCTAATTCTGACCAAACTTGGTGCGTGTTATGCGTGTCACAACCATGACCTGACATGACCTGCATAGTTTCAGCACAGCACCACCTAGTGGCACATCGCAAAATATGCATTTTTTTAGACTTATAACTTCTGAGCAGTTTGACCAAAAATCACAAGGCTGTTCTCTTTAGATTTGGTGCAGAATGCCTAATGTAATGAAACTGGTTTTATAGATTTCTTGGGTCATGCCAAGAACAGAGATGGCAATATTTCCATAGTCGGGCAAACTTCCTGTCCGCCATTTTGATTTTCTGACCCACTTGTTTAACTCCTCCTAGAGCATTGAGTTAGAGCATCTTCAGACCATGATGGCATGACGCATGACGTCGCATGAGTTTATGTCAATAGATTAAATATACCACGTCAACAAATTTACTGACATAATGCCAAACTGCATTTAAGGCTGTATATCTGGAACAATTTTATATGTGTGTATTTGTCACCCAACACTGACCAAACCAGATCAATTTGAAGTCAGCGCCAACTATTGGTCAAAACTAATATGCTATTTTGGGACATCACAAGTGATTGCATTCATGACTGAATGACAGCCACACTTACTCCTAATGAGATTAGATTAATCCGCGCTGGGGAGCAGTGCTGACGTACAACCCACATAAAGATGATAATTCCACAAATAACTGCAATTGCAGGTTTCAAACAGAGATGGCGACAAAGAGACAAAACTTATGGACTGTGGCTTTAAAGCAACACTAGGTAACTTTTGGCACTCTGTTAATAAATAAACTGCATGCGTCTTGCAGATGAACATTGTAGTCGGAGCTACTTCTCTCTGTTTAAGTCAATTGCGAGTCATGCAGGTATTCCTCCGCAGTGGTGCAAATCCAAATCGGATTAAAATAGTCTAAATATTAACACTTATTATAAGTGTACCGTAGTGATTCAGGAAAAAGACAAAAACATGGTGGATTCATGATGTACTCGCTCGTTATATATGTAAATGTAGTACATTTTGAGTTATATAGTGCAGCTATAGACTGGCTCCAACAAAAAACAGATTAAAAACACGCAGATCTGACACGACCTAAAGACATAAAATACCCTCTTGCACAACCTAAAATGTAACTAAATGTCTAGTTGTCAGCTACATATGTTTATGAGTATGCAGGAGTCTGCAGTGACAGCAGCAGAAGACAGCGAGTCGTGCTAACATTTTTTCAGGAGCGGCGGAGAGCTGACCTCTTCTCCTCTGAGACCGACACCTTCTGCTCCGATCTCACCGGTCCTCCACACTCTCCGACAGGCTCTTCTGTACTGTCAATTTACATTTAGATAAAAGCTTTTGTCTTCTTGCTTGTCAGTCTGTCACCTGACCTACTACAGACGGAAACAGACCTGCCGCATTAGCCACACCTGCAGCTGACTGGAGATCAGGGCTTCTAGTCACCATGAAATCGACCTATTTTATGGGATATTACAGTATGATTGATCTGTGCCCTTCTAATCTTGAGTCAGAATACAGGTCCTTCTCAAAAAATTTGCATATTGTGATAAAGTTCATTATTTTTCATAATGTAATGATAAAAATTAAACTTTCATATATTTTAGATTCATTGCACACCAACTGAAATATTTCAGGTCTTTTATTGTTTTAATACTGATGATTTTGGCATACAGCTCATGAAAACCCAAAATTCCTATCTCAAAAAATTAGCATATTTCATCCGACCAATAAAAGAAAAGTGTTTTTAATACAAAAAAAGTCAACCTTCTAATAATTATATTCAGTTGTTCACTCAACACTTGGTGGGGAATCCTTTTGCAGAAATGACTGCTTCAGTGCGGCGTGGCATGGAGGCGATCAGCCTGTGGCACTGCTGAGGTGTTCTGGAGGCCCAGGATGCTTCGATAGCGGCCTTAAGCTCATCCAGAGTGTTGGGTCTCGCGTCTCTCAACTTTCTCTTCACAATATCCCACAGATTCTCTATGGGGTTCAGGTCAGGAGAGTTGAGCACAGTAATACCATGGTCAGTAAACCATTTACCAGTGGTTTTGGCACTGTGAGCAGGTGCCAGGTCGTGCTGAAAAACCAAATCTTCATCTCCATAAAGCTTTTCAGCAGATGGAAGCATGAAGTGCTCCAAAATCTCCTGATAGCGAGCTGCATTGACCCTGCCCTTGATAAAACACAGCGGACCAACACCAGCAGCTGACATGGCACCCCAGACCATCACTGACTGTGGGGACTTGACACTGGACTTCCCTTCTCCCCAGTCTTCCTCCAGACTCTGGCACCTTGATTTCCCAATGACATGCAACATTTGCTTTCATCCGAAAAAAGAGCAACAGTTCAGCGCTGCTTCTCTGTAGCCCAAAGTGTCTTGCCCTGGGGAATGCGGCACCTGTAGCCCATTTCCTGCTCACGCCTGTGCACGGCGGCTCTGGATGTTTCTCCTCCAGACTCAGTCCACTGCTTCCGCAGGTCCCCCAAGGTCTGGAATCGGTCCTTCTCCACAATCTTCCTCAGGGTCCGCTCACCTCTTCTCGTTCTGCAGAGTTTTTTGCCACACTTTTTCCTTCCCACAGACTTCCACTGAGGTGCCTTGATACAGCACTCTGGGAACAGCCTATTCCTTCAGAAATGTCTTTCTGTGTCTTCCCCTCTCGCTTGAGGGTGTCAATGATGGCCTTCTGGACAGCAGTCAGGTCGGCAGTCTTACCCATGATTGCGGTTTTGAGTAATGAACCAGGCTGGGAGTTTTTAAAAGCCTCAGGAATCTTTTGCAGGTGTTTAGAGTTAATTAGTTGATTCAGATGATTAGGTTAATAGCTAGATATGCTAATTTTTGGGGTTTTCATGAGCTGTATGCCAAAATCATCAGTATTAAAACAATAAAAGACCTGAAATATTTCAGTTGGTGTGCAATGAATCTAAAATATATGAAAGTTTAATTTGTATCATTACATTATGGAAAATAAGGAACTTTTTTGAGAAGGACCTGTATCTTCCCTGGTGATGAGGGCGGGGCAACCTGTCACTCACATGAGATCCACCAATAGCAAACCACAACCATACAATCAATTTCCCACAGACAAATCAAGCCCCGCCCTACATTCGTTCTTGTTTGAGAACCGATTCCCTCAATATATGACACAATAGAGAAGAAAAGATAAACGCAGCTTCCCTTTCATGCTGGCTTTAAAACTCAAAGCAAGGACGGAACTATTTCCTTTATGCATTTTCAATAATCCTGAATCTTATGTTCTGCTTTATTATTTTTGCACTACAGCAATTTTAATCGCATTGGCAAGTGGGATGATTTAATGTGCAATGGCTGTATTTTAACACCTGTGAGTGTCTCTCAAGGTTTTGATTATAATACTCACTGGTGTTGAATTGTGCAGTGGATGCTGTTCACCGGAGCGTTTCAGTTTGCATCATTATAACATGGCTAATTCATAAACTCATTCAGTTTAGGCGCTGCATGTCGAAAGTTTTATTTTTAAGTTTCATTTTCAACCCTCATTCTGACTCTAAGATTTTAGGTTCAGCTCCTTTAAGGCTTGTCAGTAAACAGCACAGGAAACAGTACCAACGCCCACTTACTATTGCACATAAATGTTTTTGCAAACATTGATATAAAGCAGGGCTATTCAAATCTTACCCTGGAGGGCTAATGCACTGCAGAGTTAAGCTCCAACCCTGATCAAACACACCCACCTGTGGTTTTCTAATGATCCTGAAGACATTGATTAGCACGTTCAGGTGTGTTTGATCATGGTTGGAGCTAAACTCTGCACCGCATTGGCCCTCCAGGGTAAGATTTGAATAGCCCTGATATAAAGCATTCATTTATAGACAAAGCATTATGAATTTGTTTACCTATGTGTGACCGGATCAGGTGTTCTCCGCCCACCCTTTGTTTATTTATTTAAATTAAAGAGAGACACCTGCCGTCTACATATTTTCCCTTTAATCGTGCGACATGTTGAGCTTGGTTGGCTATAAATAGCCTTCCTTTTATTCTTGTTGAGATGCGTCACTTCCGATTGTCTCGGGGGTTCCCTTTTTGTTCCCAGCGCGCGGGTGGTTGGACTGCGGCTGTACGGCAGCTTTGTGCGGGCCTAAAAGGCGATTTCTCTGGCATGCGTATATCAGATAGCCTGACAAGCCAGACCCACATCAAGATGTTTGGTCTGGAAACTCACCATTGACAGCTCAATCCGAGGGGCGGATAAACGGTTGTCTGTCAAACTCCCTCTGCACGCGATAGGATAGCGCTACACCAACCAGAGCAACGAAGGTGAAGCAGAGCTCGTTGACAGATTAAACATTCACCGTATCCGGTCGGCTAAACTCTGAACACATCTTCCCTTCTTCAGAATGACTTCAGTGCCGTTCTTTGTTCTTTTCTCAGAGAAAAGCTTAACTCCAAGTCTTCCAGAGTCGCGGTCAAAGCTGATTCGAAAGACCGCCGCCGTTCTCCAGTTTCTGTGTTTACTAGAAGCAGCAAACGCAACTCGGCCGTCGTCATTATGGCCACGCCCACCGACTCTAAACACGATGTGATTGGTCCGGCAAAAGTGAGGGGAATACAGCTCAGAAGGGTATTGAGAGTTGCTAGACGACACTCGCGGCAGATTAAATTTGCTGCCGCTAGGGTGCGTCTAGATTTCTAGGCTATATATCAGAGTATGCGACGACCAATAAAAGTGTAAATGTTCAGAGTGTGTGACTGACTTCTTCCGTGGCTTATTTCAGGCATTTGTATATCAGTTTATGCGGTGCTACAGGATCATAATGAAAACAAGCGACCAATAAATGCTACCGTTCAGAGTGATTGACCCGATTCTGTCATTTGGTGTTCTGAGACCTTTTCGCCCTCTGCCGTTTTGTCAATATCGTAACGCGAGGAATCGCTGTTGTCCTATAACAAGTTTATTTCGGGTTTTGTTGTTTGTTTATTTATTTTGACTCGTAATGATGGCTCGTCATATGCGAGTCGAATGATGCGCAATTAAGTTGCTTTGTTTGTTTATTTATTTTGAGATTATTTGTTAGAGGGATTTGTAGTTTTTTTTGTAATTTATTTTTTTGGTTTATTATTGTTATTATTACTTTTCAGTTGTGCTTGTGTTGTTTTGATTTATTTTTGGTGTCTTCTAATTGTGTGTGTGTGTGTGTGTGTGTGTGTGTGTGTGTGTGTGTGTGTGTGTGTGTGTGTGTGTGTGCGTGTGTGTGTGCCAGGAATCCTTTCTCTGTGTGTTGGTGGTGGTTTGAACACTGTGTGGTGTGAAGTGAGATGCACGGATTTTGTGTGTGAGTTATAAGAGCATATTTACACTTGTGTGGCTGTATTCCTTGCCTATCAGCCCTCAGCCAAAGCTTTTGAATGTGTGTACGCTAATTTGTGGTGATTTGATGTCTTTTCTAAGAATGTATTCCTCCCCTGACAAAATAGCATTGTGATTTGATGGTGCAGCATGCCCTGTTTGATATGCTTTTAATATGAGCTTCTTTTGTATTAATAAAATTATTCTTTTGTATGATTATTTTCATGTCTCTGTTCCTTGCAAGTGCAACCAACATGCGTGCCTTAATATAAAGTATATTAATCTCTGTGCTGTCAGAGTGTCGTAGTTGGTTTCTTTAAAGTTGCATTACTCTAACCTGGGTAGTCAGGGCCGTTTCTAGCCTTTCTGGCACCCTAGGCAAGATTCATATGTTGCACCCCCCCCCCCCCCCCCCTTTTTTAAAAAACTAACTTATAAAGCAAATATGACTTCATTATTTCATGGGCATATTGTGCATTAATCGAATAATGTAGCTAGGTTTATTATCATTGAGATCACAGATGTTGGGGGGGGGGGGGGGGGGTCCGGGGGCATGCTCCCCGAGAAAATTTTGATGTGTCTGATCTACATATGTGTATTTTAAGATGTTCTGAAGGCCAAAAAATTAGATAACAATAGCTTGAAAACCATGTCACTCGGTGCCGCTGCGGATTGAAGAACACAGTGACACAAAGACTAAAAGACGGGACGAAGCCGTAGCCGAAGCCTCGCGCTAGTTTCATATGTTTTAAAGGTTAATCACATATTTTTTTAGGGGGGGCTGAGGCATAAGTTCATAAAAAAGGGCCCAGTGACGGCCATGGTTATGACAGTATTAGCCTACTTGATCAATTTACACTAAACAGCTATCTCTGATGTAATGTTTTTTTTATTCAAATTATCTATGCTATAATGTTCTGCACCTGAAATGAGCATGGCGTGTGGTCCGTCCAGTACTAATATTCTGTGTAATGTTTTGCTCAATGTTAGAGCGACCAGCTTAGTAGAGAACAAGTAAACAATAGGCTAACATACCTGTATATTTCGCTTTCTTTTTTATATTTCCACTTTTTAGGGGCCAAGCACCGAAGGTGCGGAGGCACCTATTGAAACCGTTGTCGCACTTTCTTCTTCCGCCATGGAGGTCTATGGCAGCCCATTGAACCGTTTGCGGGAAAGTTGTAACGATTTGACATTCTGATAGAGGGCAGTCCCAACATTAAATACACCAATTTTGGTGTCTCCAACTCAATCCCTCTAGCGCCACCACCTGTCCAAAGTTGCACTCATGTTTATGCTAATAACTTTTGAACCTTAAGGGCTAGAAACAAAACTCTTGTTTCCTCAGATTTCTGAGCTCTTGCCAATCCGAAAGCACCCTATGACGTCATTTCCGACATTATATGTTTGCCGCCATTTTGAATTTCCCCAAAATCCTACTTTTGCGAACTCTTCCTAGACTGTTCGTCCGATTTGCACGAAAATTGAACCAGATCATCTTCAGCCAGTGTCGACAAAAATTTATGGAATTCAAGTTGATTCGTCAAATCTTTTCCGTTAAACGCGCAAACAAATTTTACGTAGCGCTTGCAAAAACAGACGTATGGCTGTATCTCCGCAACGCTTTATCGTATTCAGACCAAACTTGGTACATGTTGGCACAAGCATGTCTTGAGGCAACCTGCTGCGTTTCGGCGCAGCGCCACCAACTGGCCTGGAGATAGGAAAAATGGCTATTTTTGCTTTTTTTTGCTGAACCGTTTGCCCAAAAATCACAAAAGTGGTCTCGTCAGATCCGAGACGTCATGCCGAGTCGACTGATGTCCAATTTTACCATGTCGGCCATTTTGGCTGTCGGCCATCTTGAATTATGTGCCAAAATGCTGTATTTTATGAACGCATGAACGGATTGTTACGAAACTCGGCATGGGTCATCACCACGATGCCCTGAAGTAGCCTGAGAAGTTTCGAAACAGCGCCACCTAGTTGAGATTTTTTTTTAAAAGTGCTTATAACTTTGGGTGTGGTTGACTTATTTTCACGGGACTCATCTCCTTAGACTCCTGAATCGTTGCCGAGTCCAACGATACCACACTTGCCAGGTTTCGGCGTATGGTTTGTGCACCGTTGTAATTTAGCGCTTTAAGAAAATTAGCCGATATCTTCGAAACCACTGGTCCGATCGAGACGAAACCAGCGTCAAAAGTTCGGAAACATAGGTCGCTAGGCACAATCGTGAGGCCAAATCTCAAAATTTTGATAGTAAGGGGTAGTAAAATCCAATCAAAGTCAGGCGTCAGGCTGAAACCCTATTGGAACTGTTCATTTCCCCATGATGCATCATTTTCCAGCTAAAACTGCTCGGGCAGACCAAACCGTAAGTTGTAGAGACTTGAAACTTTCAGGGCTGGTAGTACTCACAACCACTGCAGACGTCACCGACGCCCCGATCGGCCTGACGGGGGCGCTACAGCGATCAAAAGTACGAAACGGCGGCCAAAAGTACGAAACGGCTCATAACTCCTCAACCGTAAGGCTTAGCCTCGAGTGTCTTATATTGCTGGAATCCTTGGCTCGAGACGGACAAAATGCATATCTCGGATTTGCTCGCCCTTCAGGCGCCAGTTTCGAGATAATTTAGGTTTTTTGTAAAACCTACTTTTGCAAATTACTCCCAGCTTATTTGACTGATCGGAACCAAACCACTGCAGAAATGTTCTCTGGGGAGAGACTATCAATAATTATCAAAAAAAACAACATTTTGATTTATGGTTGCTAAGGGGAGCCAAAATGTTTGATGTGACCGGGACCTTATTTAATAAAATGGCTATAACTTGTGAACAGAACGAGTTATTTCCACCAAATTAAGGTCACGTGTGAGTGAGATCAGTCTGAGATCACATGAAAAAAATCGTAACGATTGATCACTTGGTGGCGCTATAACAGGGGAAAAAGTCATGAAACTGGCAATATACGCACCCAAACATTAGTCAGATGAAAATGGGCATTCATTGTCTTTATCCTTGGTGCCATGATAGTCTATGAGGACAATGGCGTATCACAAACAAAGCATACTTCATTGGCGCAATGCCCTGAAGGAGCCTGAGAATTTTCAAGCCAGTGTTTTTCACAGTATTCACCTCATTAGACTCCTGAATCCTTGCCGAGTCCAATAATACCAAACATTCCTGGTTTCACCTTATGGTTTGTAAAAAGATGTAATTTAGCACCTAAAAAACCTTTGCGAATGTAGGAAACAGTTAGTCCAATTAAAACAAAACCACAATAGGAAATTCTGAATACTTACATAGGTCAATAGCTAAACAATAATGACCAAAACAAAGCCAAAATTTTGGAAGAAAAAAAAAATCCAATCAATGCAGCCCATGCTCTCAAATATATTTTGCTATAACTTTAAAAGAAAATTAGATATTTACAACAAATTTGACATATATTTATGGACCCCTTTGAGGACACCTAAAAAAGCTATGATATTATATTTTTCCTTAGTTAATTTACCCATGAATGCTCTTTCCCATCTATGATCTAAGTTTATTTGTTTATTTGGATCCCCATTAGCCAATACCTAGGCAGTGACTACTCTTCCTGAGGTCCCAAAAAGTAAAAAATACAAAACTACATTGAAGCTGCAAGAGGAATAAAAGGGTCCTCGCAACTGTGCCACCACTACCTTGTGGTTGTAGGAACACAGAGCACGGTGGGCAATATGCATTTAAGTATATAAAAATAGGAGGACTATATCAATCATTTGTATTTGCCACACTTCCTGCTACTGGGCTGTACTCTGATCAGAGGGTGGACCTGTGCCAGGACATGACCAATGCATCCCTGAAATGTCTGAAGAGAGTGCGTCAATTAAACTCTGCCCTGTAAATGCAGACTCGAAAAGACATCCTTATAAACCTGTCTCCGGCACGACAACTCCAATCTATCAAATGATCTTACGAATATCTATTTATCTAATATGACTTCTAAACTGTAATGTTGCCAGTTTAAAAGGTAAAAAATTATCCTACACTGTTATACGCAAAATAATAATCATACACTGTTTGTTCGTCGGCCAGAGGAGAACTGGCACCCCGACTTAGCCTGGTTTCTCCCAAGATTTTTTTATCTCCATCCTGGCCCTGAAGGAATTTTGGTTCCTTGCCACCGTTGCCTTTGGCTTGGCTTGCTCAGTTGGGGACACCTAAATTTCAACTATATTACTGATCTGCCCGCATTGACACTACATGATAATTGAAATTAGCTGGATGACATCACCATTTTCAACAGACCAGTTGTACAAAATCTGTTGCATTATTTTCTTGTTAAAACTGTGAAGCTGCTTTGAAACTGGACTTGTTAAAAGTGCTATATAAATAAAGGTGACTTGACCAGCTAGTGGCACTATGAATAACTAAAATTTTGCCGAAACATCAGACTTTGTCAGGATACCACGGACATGTTCAACAAAACTCAAGGTCTTTGAAATTTAACATCATTAAGTCTATTAACTATTAGACTGACCAAATATGATGTTGTTTTTGTTCAATCTTAATTAGTAGTTAATCACAATTTACTCTTGCCCACAGGTGACAATATAACTGACTAAATATTGACATGTAGACCACCATCAGTGCTCGGGCCCTAATTAAATCCACAACAATAAAATGAAACATACAAATCCCATTAAATGTCCCTTCCTTTTAAAACTCATTTTACTTCTTAAAATATGTAATATCTAATAGTAGTTCATTGTATATTTTCATTCCGATCGAGACGAAACCAGCGCCGGAAGTTCGGAAACAAAGGTCGATAGCTATACACTAATTCCCAAATGTCAAAATATTGATAGTAAGGGGAAGTAAAATCCAATCAAAGTCAGGTGTCAGTCATTTTTTACGTGTTTTTTTCATACAACTGTTTATAACTCCAAAACAAAATGAGATATTTTCACCAAACTCGACACACATATGTAGGGGCTCACTCTGAGGACATATAAAAAATGGTGGGATTGTGCCTCTTGGTGGCGCTATAATAGAATAAAACATGAAATTCCCATTGACTTGAATGCAGTATTAGGGTATAAAATGCATATGCTATACTTTACGAATGCATTAGTGTATAATTACAAAACTCAGTATGTGTCTTCCGCTCTATGTCCTGAAGGTACTCAAAAAGTTTTCGGGCAACGCCACCTTGTGGTCAAAAGTTGTAATAAAGTGTACAAAAATGCTAATAACTTTTGATTAAATTAGCCTA